>NC_035441.2:137810165-138110165 GCF_002127325.2 Helianthus annuus | reverse complement strand
CGAAGTCTAGCAATCCTAGTGTAAGCATGAGGGCATCCTTCCATTCAGCAAAGTTATCACCAGTCAAAGGTGGAATCCCGCAATTGGGTGCTGTTAGTGGAAATAAGATGAGCAAGTTATGATACTAAGAAGAAAGTCCTAATGTGATCTAAGGGCATGATATACTAAGGCAGGCATAAATAATGACCATTTTAATTATGAAGCTGTGATAATGTCTATTACTAACATCAAAATAATAGACTTAGTAAAATTCTACTTAAACGAAGACAAATCAGCTTTGGCCAGAAGTGTAATCATTTAAGTATGTGTGCAAAGTAATCGTGACAAATCAGCTTTGGCCAGAAATGAGACAATCACTTTAGTTATGCACTTGTCAAGCATGCTAAACATAAATGAATTAAATCAGCTTTGGCCAGAATTAAGACATTTCACGTTTGTAATGCATACTCAACATAGCTTTTATAATACTTGAACAATAAATAGATGTATTAAATCAGCTTTGGCCAGAATTAATACATCAGAAGCTCATTCAAGTTAAGCTATTTTGGTTTTGTAAAAAAAATTATCTGATTCTGATTAGTGAATTAAGTGTTAACAAAACCAAGTATTTAGTTCACATCAAACAGCCCAAGGTAATGAGGTCTCGAGTGAGGTCTCGAGTTAGGTCTCGACTGAATTATGAGATCTCGAGTTAGTTATGAGGTCTCGAGTCGTAACCTTTGTCTCGAGTCGGAACCATGGTCTCGACTAATATATTTTAAGAGATCTCGAATCATAATGAGGTCTCGAGTCGCAACCACGGTCTCGAGTTATAAAGATTTAAGCCCTTATGATTTCGAGTCGAGACCTTGTGGTCTCGAGTTATGAACTTTTAAGAACCTGATAATTAAGGTCTCGAGTCGAGATCTGTTGGTCTCGAGTTGTGAAGATTTAAGGACCTGATGATTTCGTGTCGAGACCTTATGGTCTCGAGTTGAGACTGATGGTCTCGATTCGTAATCTGATGGTCTTGAGCCCACTATAAACAACTGTTTTTGTGATAATAACTGAAAACTCGAAATTTTAGGGATTGTGGGATAATGTTTCCTGTTTTATTGCTGATCTAAACTTATCAAAAGATTTCAAAAATAATAACTGATTATCCTTTAACAGTTTTCGGAAACTTTAATAGATAAAATTAAGATCAAAACAGTAAAAAACACCCATTAATCTAAATTATATTCCAAAAGTTAAGGAATTTTCGAGTTTTTCTTAGAACAAGTGATGAACCCTAAAAAAATAAAAAACATAATTCTGGGTTCCGAAAATCTAAATTTTAAGATTTTGTTAACAGATTTCGGATATCAATTTACCCATAATGATTTCGAGTGACATAATAAACCACCCTTTACTCAAAAACAATGATTTCGGCTCAAATAAAAAAAACCGAAAACAGCCGAGATTTTTAAGGCGTTAAAATTTTCTGTTTTCCAGATTATGATCCCAGGATGATGGATACGAAAACAGAACTGATTTATCAACATATGCTCTGATACCACATGTTGGATCAGTTCTGTTTAAACATAAGGGAAAACATGAAATACATACCTGTTACAGCAGACAGGCCAGCAGAGAATTCAGTCAGAGATGCAGCCATCGAGTTCGACATGATTGTCAGGATGATCTGGTTCCTCCTTAGGGTGTAAAGTTATGATGGTGATGAAACCGAGACTAGGGAGAGAATCAGTTAGGGAGAGAGAGCCGATTTGATGTTATGAGGGTTGTGTGAATTGTGTAATTGTCTAACCCTTAAACTCTCTAATGATCTCCTTATATATACACCCAAGAGGAAACCTAATTAGTTAATAAGGGTAATATGGTCCATCAACAATTACCAACTAATTATTAATAGGTTATTATTATATTTTGATCTATATAATATAAATGATTATAATGGCTAAAAGATTAAATATTATATTAATAATATATTTAATCTCACACTTAGATCTACCAGAAGAATCAGATCCAGAACTTTCAGATATCATTAACTTCGAGTTCAGACTCTATGAACTGGTCAACATGCTTCCCGCCGATCACTGTTCTCCGACGGTATGTGTAGATTTGTTTGGGGTTTTTACAAGATAGTATGTGTAGATAGATTGTAAAGAGAGAGAGAGAGAGAGAGAGAGAGAGAGAGAGAGAGAGAGGATGTCTGGGGATAAGCTTGTTGATAGTGAGAATTTTGTTGCGATTAGTTTAGAAGTGATATAATCAACCAATTTGCAACTGTTTTTTTTTTTTTTTTCATTCGACGCTTTATTCACATGATAGATCCATTGCTATTATTAAGTCTGAGAGAAATGTGAACAAGAACAATAATGATGGCAACCTACAACATTACATAAAAAGAACTATGAACGCAGCTTGAAAAAGGGTGCTACTTTCTACACCCCCTCTATCTACTTTTTTCACCCCCCTCCTCTCACATACTTACAGGTGGGGCCTGCGTGGGACCGACAGTTTTCCTCTCACATGGGGGGGTATAATCAGGAAGAGTGGGGGTGTGTATAGAATTAGCCTTGAAAAAAACCTAAGAAAATGACAAATATCTTGTTGGTGTTGAAGGACTATTTTGCTTGTTTAAATTTATTTTAGATAAAGGAAAGAATAAAATTACTAATCTACCCTTATGTGCAAAGCACATGACATACTTAACAGAAATTTTAAACTTGGTTAGGGTCAAAGGATGTAATGTGTAATGGGTTTTACTAATAATGGATTGTGACTGTAATTATTAAAGTTAAAGGGTATCCATTATAATCTAATCTGATACAAACATAAAGAACGAAAAATGTAATTTACCCTTTTTTTAATCTTTTTTGGTGAAACATTTGTGGGGTGTTATGATTTTTGTATACTAAATGTGGGTTTGTGATTTTTATTGGTAAATTTAGGTTTTTGTTTTGAATCTTGTTGTGGGTATCGATGAACTTGACCTAATGTGATTTGTAGAGGAGTTTGTAGCTCATGCTTCTACTATGAATTGTTTGAAGATGGGTCGAACCTAGGCGAATATTTTATAAACTGGTGTATAAAGAATGTTTTGTATATTATATTTAAATCAATATATGACTTTAGGATTTTTGGCAAATCGTTGGTTAAACACTCTTTTGTTTGTGTTGAGGTAGATGATATTTTGAGGTTTAGATGGTTGTGCTTATGAGTGTGGTGGTGGTGGTTGTGGTTGTGAAGGTTGCAAAGTATAGGAGTTTTAATTAGGAAGCGATATTATGAAAATACCTCTGGTGCTAATGGTCAAACAGACAAAGGATTGTAAAGTTAAGCGAATTGCAAACGTGAATTGTGTATGTGTTCAATTTTTCTTAGGGATGTCTAAATAGATTTTAGTGTCAAACCACAAGGTTGTAAACTAACGTTCACTCTAATTTTGATGTAACATAAAAGGTATTAAAATTCAAGAAGTATGCCAATGTGGGGTATTCCACATGTGTGAATTATTCGCGAATGTTGGGAGGTCTAGCATACGTTGTCTTAACTGGGTCCGCGCTAGAGAGCCCACTCGTACAATAGATCCCCAATTTAAACCGCTCAAAGAGAAACTACTATCACCCAGTCTCGAACTTGAGATCTGGATGAGAAAACTCACCCGGATCCACCATAGGTAGAACTTAAATACCCGTAGCCACCACTTGTCACTTGAGACCTGGTGGGGGCATTCCACTTGGTATTGGTAAAGACATTTGCTCTTAAAAGGGAGGTTCAAACCTGAGAATCTGAGAGAACTATTTAAGGGTGTCCGTAGTGGGGGCGGCGAACCCACCCGGCACCTATCGGCAATCAATCGGCAACCAATGCCAACCATTTTACCGCATGAGTGTTTAACGAAATGGGGTGACATTCGGTGAAGGATAACCGATTCGGCGAAGGGAGGGAAGGGGAGAAAGAGGGGGTGTGTGGTGGGGTCCATGTCATCTCAACCAATCACACATTTTTCCTTTTTTTATTTAAAAAGTTTACCACTTCACCAAATGTCTAACCATTGCCAACACTTTTCAGCATAGTTTAAACATTTTTCACTGATTGACGTGGCACACTCTGATTGGTTGATTTTTTAGTTTGCCACTCTCAAATGTCTGACCACTTCTTATACCCTAAGACCATTGGGTATGGGGATCGGCAGAGGGCCGTCCCCCTCCCCCCTAGCCTCGTCAAACACCGCCCCCTTGGGGCCCGGCACAGCAAAAGCGTCGGAATTGTGACGCAGGAGACGGAGCAAAAGTGGTGGCCCCCATATTACTTCTCTCATCCTTTATATATATATATATATATATATATATATATATATATATATATATATATATATATATATATTATTAATGGTAGGGTAGTCTTGGCTAGTCCCCACACCCTTGGGTAGTTCACAAAAAGACTATCTTCCTCCCGTGATTACGTGACGCCTACGTGGTGGGTAGTCTCCAAAGAGACTATCCTCCCATACCCACCGGTCTAACTAACATTTGTTAAAAAAATTCAAGAAGTATAACGGTCAAAAGGTAAATAATTATTGATGCAAAATTCTGAAAAGGTTGGGGATTAAATGGGAAGAATGATTGGAAATGGCACCAACACCCATTTAAACAGATTCTTGATGATCAAAAGTGTGAATGCTTCCACTATTGCTTTAACCCATGCTGCTACTGTCTAATGTACGCACGCATGCTCTTCTTGATGTGACATCGACACCATCTTTTTTTAGGCTCATTCTATACGCACCCCCTGTAAGTATGTGAGAGGAGGGGGGTGAAAAAAGTAAATAGGGGGGGTGTAGAAAGTAGCACCCTTTTTTTATCGACACTAATAGACAATTGTTATCGACACTAATAGACAAATTAGATTCGTTGATTAACTCATCAATATCAATAATTAAAGTACAATTTGTTCGTATTTTAACTAAAAAATATTAGTTTATATTATTTTTTATATGATATATATGACATGTTTGGCTAAGCTTTTTCATCCCAACTTATGACTTATTGGCTTAATCAAAAAACTAAAATAGAGTTTTAGGTAGTGTTTGGTATGCAGGAATGAGAAGTGTAATGGAATGAGTGATTACGAGGGAATGAAGAATAGAGTGTTTGGTTGGTCAATGGAATGGAATCACCCATTCCAAAAGGCATTCCATTCTCTCAAAATCATTCCTTCCACCCCCCATGTTTTTTTTCCATTCCATCCCCTCATGCACCATTCATCAACAACACCACAACCTACGACCTTCGCCACAACCCACCACCACCACCACCCACCACCGACGCCATCGCCGCCACCCGCCATCGCCGCCACCCGCCATCGCCGCCACCCGCCATCGCCGCCACCCGCCATCGCCGCCACCCGCCATCGCCGCCACCCGCCACCACCTCACCCCGACAACCACCGCCGCTGCCGCTACCCACTGGCCACCGTTATCACCCACAGCTGCGACCAACCGCCAACGCCACTCGCCGCCGCCACCCACCACCATCGTCGACGCCACCACCAACCGCTTCCGCCGCCACCAACCGCCACCTTTGCTGCCACCCACCACCAACGGCCACCTTGACGTCACCACCACTCGTCGTCACCGCCTCACCGCCACTCGCCGCCACCACCACCACCCATCGCCGCCGTCGACACCCACCACCGCCACCTATAACCACCCACCGACCACCACCACCACTCACCGCTAATTTTATTACTCCGTTTTTCTTGCCTACCAAACAATACACAATAATAATGCATTCCATTCACATGGTAACCAAACAAGACTTGGTATGGTAATATGATCCATTGCATTCCCTCGTCCATTCCATTACCCCGTCCATTATTCCTTCGTACATTCCATTATGCCATACCAAACATACCCTTAGTGTTTGTCAAACTTAAAAGTCCTTTTCAAAATGACTTTTTGAAAAGGAGAAAAAGTCATCAAAAAGTCATTTTTGAGAAGTTAGGGGCTTGTAACTTTTTGATCAACTTATAACTTTTCAAAGACCAAATTATCAGATTACCCCTGATTTAACACTCCTTATATTTGTTGACTTATGAAAGAATGTCCCTTTTAGTCATTTTACATCAATAAGCTAAGCCAAACACCTTAAAAAAAACTTATTGACTTATTGGTTTTTCCCACGCCATAAGCTAATCCAAACACTTTTTTAAAAACTCATTTTCAAAAAGTTATAAGTCAATAAGTCATTTTCACATAAAAGTCATTTTTAGGTAAAATAAGCTTAGCCAAACATGCCCATAGAATACAGAAGACTATATGGAGAGAGAAATACATGTTATTACAAGACTCGTTAATATCACTTTACTTTTCCAACATGATTAAACATACACAATTGTTTTTAAGTATACAATTTGACTCAACCTTACATGATAATGGTGTTATAATGATTATGCCCTTAAAATGTTCGATGAAATGTCTGAATGGATTGGATTACTTGAAAGATATTAAATAATCGCTAAATTGTTTAGCAAAAAGTATGATAGGTTGAATATCGAATATTTAACCATGAGTTCTAAACAATATATTCGAATCAAATTATGTAGGTGATTTGGGTGGATCATCAAGTGGGCAAGGCGGAGCGGATACCAGCTTAAAAGGAAAGCTCTAAAGGTACGTGGCTATATGCTTCGTAGAAATTGTTAGTTAATTATGTCAATTATGGTTGAACAATATATGTCTTGTGATAAACTTCGGAAATTGTCAAAACGGTAGACTTCCGTATAGACAAACCGGATAATTTAACTCAGAAATTGAGTTATGATTCTATAATGAAGGTGATGGATTTCACTAGAATAGTCGAATGGGTCATTTGGACTTAATCGGCGAACGATTGGTACCTAAAGCGACGGATGTCGTTAGGGCTCAAAGTTAACTATAAAAAATGCCACCTTTTTGGGGTTGGCGTTGACGATGAGGAGGTGGTAAGATTGGCTGGGATTCTGAAGTGTGGAGTGAGAAAATGGCCATTTACTTATCTCGGGATACCGATAGGTGCTAATATGAAGCAAGCCCGACATTGGCAACCCGTGGTGGAGAAGTTCCAAAGGAAACTTTCGGCGTGGAAAGCTAGACACTTGTCTTTTGCGGGAAGGATAACCCTCGCTAAAGCGGTGTTAGGTAGTATTCCTTCTTATTACCTGTCTCTGTTTTTGGTGCCCAAGTGTATTCTGAAAAAACTTGAAGGTTTGAGGAGGGATTTTGTCTGGGGCAGAACGGGGTTAAGGCAGAAAATACGATGGGTCCGGTGGGATAATATTTTAAAACCAAAGCTTTTCGGTGGAGTTGGGCTTGGGAGTATTTCGAGCTTTAACATCGCCATGATGGCGAAATGGTGGTGGCGATATCGTGAGAACCCAGGTCAACTTTGGGCAACTGTTGTGGCTTCCATTCATGCGAATAAAGGAAATCAGAAGCTGATCCCGGTCAAGAATTCGGTCCCAGGAATCTGGAAAGACATTGGTTCGCTGGACAGTGTCTTGTTGAAGTCTGGAATAGTCGTTCCAGACAAGCTGAAGGTTTCTGTTGGTGATGGAGCCTTAACTAGATTCTGGAAGGATGCTTGGGTGACGCCTGAGCCTTTCCCCGTCGTGTTCCCCGACTTGTACCGTTTGGCAGCTGATAAGGATATCTCTGTTCAGTCATGTTCGGCTAGAGGGAGTAATGGCAGCGGATGGGCTTGGGGCTGGTTGAAAAACCCTTCGACTGACTCCGAGTGGAACCAAGTTGGGGCAATAATGGGGCTGCTCAGTGAAGTGCGTTTAAAACAAGGGAAGGACGTGTGGATATGGGAGAGTGACATGGGGGCTGGTTTCTCTGTGAAAAGTCTTAGGCGGGAGATGGAGTCTACGGGTAGAACGCGGAATGAGGAGTCGGATTTTCGGTGGAACTCGTGGGCGACGCCAAAGAGCAACTTTCTGCTCTGGCGTGCGCTTGCCGGTACGGTTGTTTCGAAGGTGGGATTAAGTAGGAGAGGTGTTCTCTTTCATGACGTGAACTGTGATAGGTGCGGTATAAAGGCAGAAACCTCCGACCACGTTTTTGCCGATTCCCTCTTCGCCAAAAGTATTTGGTGGAATGTTTTCGTTTGGTTGAAAATCCCCTTCCCTCGGGACTGCACTACGCTTCGGGAAGTTGTGAAAACTCTGCAAGACTGCCCAGGAGACAAGACTTGGAGGAGGTTAGTTTCAATGGTGGCCACGGCTACGGTTTGGAGAATCTGGAAGGCTAGAAACACCAAGACTTTTGAAGGTGTTTTCATCCCGATTGTGAAGATAATGGACCTCATCAAAGAAGACGTCTTTCTCTTGTTGAAGCAACGATCGAAAGTTAACCCGCTCTTGTGGGACAAATGGATTGTTTTTGATGTAACTGACCTCTTGTAATTTCCTTGGTCTGTTTGTTTTGCGGTTTGTTCCTTCTTGCCAGTTTCTTGCTGGGCCTATATATATACATATATATAGTTTTTGCTGTTAAAAAAAGCCCTTTTCAAAATGACTTTTTTGAAAAGGAGAAAAAGTCATCAAAAAGTCATTTTTGAGAAGTTAGGGGCTTGTAACTTTTTGATCAACTTATAACTTTTCAAAGACCAAATTATCAGATTACCCCTGATTTAACACTCCTTATATTTGTTGACTTATGAAAGAATGTCCTTTTTAGTCATTTTACATCAATAAGCTAAGCTAAACACTTTAAAAAAAAACTTATTGACTTATTGGTTTTTCCCACGCCATAAGCTAATCCAAACACTTTTTTAAAAACTCATTTTCAAAAAGTTATAAGTCAATAAGTCATTTTCACATAAAAGTCATTTTTAGGTAAAATAAGCTTAGCCAAACATGCCCATAGAATACAGAAGACTATATGGAGAGAGAAATACATGTTATTACAAGACTCGTTAATATCACTTTTCTTTTCCAACATGATTAAACATACACAATTGTTTTTAAGTATACAATTTGACTCAACCTTACATGATAATGGTGTTATAATGATTATGCCCTTAAAATGTTCGATGAAATGTCTGAATGGATTGGATTACTTGAAAGATATGAAATAATCGCTAAATTGTTTAGCAAAAAGTATGATAGGTTGAATATCGAATATTTAACCATGAGTTCTAAACAATATATTCAAATCAAATTATATAGGTGATTTGGGTGGATCATCAAGTGGGCAAGGCGGAGCAGATACCCGCTTAAAAGGAAAGCTCTAAAGGTACGTGGCTATATGCTTCGTAGAAATTGTTAGTTAATTATGTCAATTATGGTTGAACAATATATGTCTTGTGATAAACTTCGGAAATTGTCAAAGCGGTAGACTTCCGTATAGACAAACCGGATAATTTAACTCAGAAATTGAGTTATGATTCTATAATGAAGGTGATGGATTTCACTAGAATAGTCGAATGGGTCAATTGGACTTAATCGGCGAATGATTGGTACCTAAAGCGACGGATGTCGTTAGGGAAACCAAACGAGTCAAAACAATCAAAGAAAACAAAACTTTGGTAAAATCAAGTGATAAATTTCACTATTATAGCTAAACGGGTCGACATAGTGTTTTAATGTAAGTCGTAAAGATTACATGTATATAAGTGTCGAAATGTTAATGAATTTAACTATACCCATATAGGTAAGATCACATAAATTACATATATAATGAACCATTATGTTAGTCGAGTTATATATGTTGGTTGTATAGAACGTTGGAATGATAGAAACTTAGTCTATGGTTTCTATTAGCGATGTAACACCCCGTGTTTCCGAATGTTAAAGTCAAAGTCAAGGTCAAAGTCAACTTTGACTTCTTTGACTGTAATTAGTTTAATTTATGTTTTATTTGTATTATGTGGAGTAAGTTTTGTTAATCAAGAGTCGAGCTAATCGAATGTTTTGTCGACGCGAAATGATTTACGACTGTGAATAGTAGGAAGGAACAATGCGATAAAGTTAACTAATCAGTAATCAAACGGATCGAACCATCATCGAACTCGAATCTCGAATTACACAAACTTTGGTTGTTGTTATACGTGTGTGTGTGCCTTATGTGTTACATGTGCGTGTTTACTTTATGTTTGTGTGGTGATCAATCGAATCAATCGAAACTCGAATCAAAACTCGAAACTCAAACCGAATGCAATCGAAATCGAATTATGACGAATGGTAACGTAAGAATAGTGTGAAATATAGATGATTATATGTTAGATATAGTGATTGGGACTGAAAGTAATTCGAATAGGAAACTCCATCGTATTCGTATCATCATCAATCGAAATCGAAATATCAGAAATCGTCGCACCGAACACTCGAACCAGGCTGTTGATCGATCAGGCTGTCAGCCGATCGAACAGCCCAGCCGATCGGACGGACTGTCCGATCGAGCAGGCTGTCCGATCGGGATGCCTGGCCGATCGGCCAGCCCTTTCCTCTTTTGGAGCCTATAAATAGGGCTGTCATTGTCATTCTTTCCACTTTTGGAAACTCTCTGACCGACCAGCTCGTGCTCCTCATCTTTTCTCAGATTTCTTCCGATTCCGGTAAGTTTTCATCCTAAATCTTGTACTTTCTTGATCAATACACACTCCTACACCTTTTTATCTTTCAAATCTTGATTTCTAACCGTGAAATCATCAAGATCTAAGCATTCTAGGATGATGTCGTCATGGTGTTCTTCAAGAACATCATGTTTTGGCCTCAATCCACCATGAATAGCTCGGATCTAACCGATTTCCACATAAACAAGCTAAGATCTATCACAGATCTGAATAATTACATGGTGTGAAGGATTGAAAGAAGGATTTCCAACTTTCTTTCAACTCTTTTACACTCAATGTCTTCAAACCGGTAGGAACAGAGCTTGAGTCAACTCACCAATCATTCTAGTGGATGAGTGGTTCAAGATTCAGATTCTATCTACGAGGTTCACCGACTTCGGGTTAAACATCAAACTACCGTTCCGAACAGTTTACCGGCCGGACTTGGGTGATTCCTGTCCGAGCAGGGGAAACAAGTAAGAACGAAAGTTCCATGGTTTAGCTCGTTGTCAAACTACCTCGAGATAACGTCAAATAACCAAAACAGCCAAGTGTTAGACGAACAGGCAGACCGGGTCAAGATACTGACCGAACGGTTAGGCTGTCCGAACGGACAGCCCAACCGATCGGACATGTCAGCCGATTGACCAGGCCAGCCGATTGGCTAGCAAGTGGCCCCACACTTTGACAATTTCATGTAGTATAGTATTGAACGAGGTGATGTTCGATCGAACGAGCTGTTTGATAACATTACTCATCGGATCATGAGATACTATGCTTCAACACTTAATCGATTTACAACTCGTAGTAGTACGGAGTGCCACCCGATCGAACAAGCTGTTCGATCGATCAGGTGACATCCAGCTGAGGACTCACTATCGAAGTGTCTAACCGATCGGTTAAGCCGGCCGATCGAACAGATCGTTCGATCGATCGACCTGAAAGGGTAAGAACACTTCAGTGTTCTCAAATACTACAACGAAAACTTCAAAAGGTCAAACCATCATACACAAACACATCCTACTCAAAGGAAGAAACAATCCACTCGAACAGTCCAGCCGATCGAGCCTACCGGCCGATCGAACAGACTGTCCGAACGGACTGTCTAACCGAACGAACAACCCGTCCGATCGAACCTACTGTTCGATCGACCAGGCTGTTCGACCCTTCATCATTTGTTTCCGTTTTGCGTGTTACTCATCGTTATGATATCGAACTGTTCAGGCTAACCCTACTCTCAAGCGCTCCCTTCAATCCATCAATCAATCGCTGTGAGTATACTCGATCCCTTTTTGCTTTTAGCACTTTTGGGTGTTACATACGTTACTTATATCAAAACACAATCGATCACACTACTCAATTATTTGAACGCTAACCAATTATGCATGTATTACGTGACTAAATGAATGCTTGTTGATTGTGTTTACACGTGGAATGTTGTCTACCTGCCTTAACGACGTAGTACTATAGTTTGGACTCAGCACCCGTTCACACAAGGGTTGTTAAGGACAATTACTTGCATGGATTACGGTGGTAATCATGTATTGCGAACTGGCTCGGACAGTCAACCCGCAGTCATTGGTATCGATAGATCCATGTCGATAATTAACATGCTTCGTTTTCCTCTGTGTACGTGCTGGTTATGCGTAAACTATTTCGAACTCTATATGCTATTATCAAACTTGTATGTTCACCTTTACATTTATGTATTGACTGTATTTTAACGTATGTGGCAGGTGTTTAAGATGTTTGCTTGCTAGGAAAGCGAGGCTAGAATAAAGCTCTAGAGCCCGCAACAAATAGTTGTCTGTCAGGAACAAGCGTCTAGAGCATAGTTGTCTGTAGATCTTGTCCGACCGGGTCTTTAGGATTATTTGAACAATATTTATATTATTCATTTAAATCTGAGTTGTCGGAACAGAATATTTGACTGGTTGTTATCTGTAATAATTTGTTTTATTATTTGGGACACAGTATGGGACGTGTTATTTAAACTAAATAGTGATGATAGTTGTTATGGAAACTTCTGGACAATCTGTTTCGCTCAGTGCCATGCCCCAATGATTCCGCCATCGGTTGGGGTGTGACAAGCGAACGGGTCAATTAAGTTTGTAAAACTTTTATAAGCCGAGAGCGTGCACTTAAGAAAATTGTTCATTCATATGTTGGATTTTTATTCCACATTATAGATCATCTGATACGATCACGTGGAAAGAAACGTGACCCAAATCGGACCAAAAACAAAGAAGTTATGACAACAAATGAAAGGCCAAACTGAACATTCTGCCGAAATGAATGGCTCGGTCACGCTACGCCTAAGGGATAAAACTGTCGCGGCCCGCGACACCTGTCGCGTCACGCGACATCAATATCTTCACCCCGTCGCGTGCCGCGACGGGTCACAAATGCTGAAATTTTGTTGCTGTTTGCTGTTTTATGCATATAAACTCATGTAGACACATTTTTAGCATTCCTAACTAATAAGTTTGAGTGTTTTGGTGGATAGGTAACTCATGGAATGGGTCGGATGAAGATCAAGCTAATTGGAGGACCGAACACACAAATGATAAAGCTTCCGCTAATAATATAGTTTCTTTTGCTATGAAACTTAATTATGCGTAATAATTATAACTGTTTTGTTTGAAGGTTTTAAAGTCCATGAAAACGTCGCTTTGTAAATTCGGCACTTTGAACGCAATATATATCATGTAAATTATCAAATAGTTATAAGGGTCTTACAGAACATTGGCTATGGTTGAACACTTGAAGATCCTTGTTTATTTTGTATGTGATAGGATTAGGAAGGAACAATGAATAGGGAAGTTATGCCGCGATTTTTCAAGAGGAAAGGGGTTGAACCACTTTTTTTTTTCGTTGGATTCTTCTAATTAAAGACCAAGGTATGTTTTAGATAAGTTTTTTTGTTCTTTTATTTAATGATTAAGAGAAATAGAAGTAGGACGGTTTGAACTTTGATGCTTTTTTGTTTGTTAATGTGATAGGAAGTTAGGAACTAGGGTTTGATTGTTTGAAAATTGAAATGGACCCGACCCGATCTGATTCGACCCGCTATGAAACTTTGTTTGTGTTTACGTGTTTTACATGACCCGACCCGATCCGACCCACTATGAACCAGATTTTTTTATATAGCTAGGGGTCTAAAATCTTTAAAAAATGTTCGCACCCCCAGGAAAAAAAATCCTGGGTCCGCCACTGACCTCCTGCGTTCTTTGTGGGACTGTTGATGAATGATGAATCTAGTGACCATCTGTTTACTGGTAGTTGGTTCGCATTCACAGTTTGGAATATGGTAAGCTCCTGGTGCAAGGTTCCTCAGATCTTCGGTTTCTCGGTTCGGGACCTCTTGGAGGTGCACAACTTTTGTAATTTGGAGAAGAGGGTAAAGGAGATTTTACAAGGCATCATTATCATTGGATGTTGGTGCATTAGGAAGGCTAGAAACAATATGAGATTCAACAATAAAGAAGCGAAGGTGGAAGAGATTTTTGCGGACATAAAGGCCTTAAGCTTCTTTTGGTATAATTGTAGATCTAGACATAGCTCGATCCCTTGGTCGGATTGGTGCTCGTCTATTTTCTTGTAATTTTTCCGTTGTTCTTCTGTCCTTGTGTGGGTGCAATTGCTGTGTTCTGTTTTAATAAACTTCACTGTTCAAAAAAAAATTGTTTTTAAGTATATGTGTTTTGTAAACGACACTATTTAATATTTTATGTGTTTCAATAAATAAGTAAGAAAACTTATGGTTTGAAAAAGGTTAATTTGTATATAGATGAATATGTGTCTAGTATTTGGTTTTAAAATGGTTAAATCGAAAACCAAACCGAAACAAATGAGGTGGTTGACAAATTGAAAAGTTCAATATTTTCTTTGGTTTAGTCATCGGTTTAGACTGATTCTTTTTAACGCAAATCATGAACAGATAACACTCCTATAGATAAAATAGTAAATTTAGAAATAGATTTTAGAATGTGTGTGTTTATCCTTAAAAATAAAATAAAAAAGTGGATTAGTATCAAAGAACTATGATGAAACAATGGTTAACCGAAGTAGGGTTAATCCCTTCTTTCCAAGGATCGCTGGTTGGATCGTCCGATGGTTGATCTCCTGCATAAGGAAACAAGCCGTGACTCGTAACAAGGAGGATGGGGTGGGGGGTGCTCCTTGTTACCACTCTCCAGCGTGAGAATCAGTAATTTGCTTGGGAAGCAAAGTGTGATAGTAGTAGTAGTGAGAGAGTTGTGAAGAGATACCTCAAACCTGGTTTGGGGTGAGTATTTAAAGCCGAGGAGTGAAGGAGGGGACAGACTGACGACGTGCCGCCCTTATGCAGGTGTGTCAGGCTTGTCGGTTGTGGAGGTGAAGCCACGTCCTACTGCAGTGTCAGTCTGTTGCTTACGTATGGACTGACAGGCGACTGCCAGTGGTGCCACTTACTCCGTGGTGTCAGTCCCACTTGCCTTATGGGCAGGATGCGGTGCCGGGCCGCATCGCTGCCCGTGGTAACCTTTGCTGTTCCCGCGTTCCCGTTCTGATGAAGACATATGCGGGATGCGGTGCCAAGCCGCATCGCCGCTTGTGGTGACTGTTGCTGTTGCCCAGATCCCTTGTCGTGACGAAAATGTTCATAGGATGCGGTGCCAGCCGCATCGCTATGTACACCCGATTTCATACACAAGGTAAGGCTTTTTCTCATCCTTGGACCGATTGGATTCGAAGGGTGTGTTCGTGCGTGCCCGCACAGACACAGATAAGTTCTTGTAGGTGGGGGTTTTTGATAAGGGTAACAGTCACTCGCGGTCAGCGTTGGCGCGAGATCTAGGACCATACCCCTTCAACCTACTAAAAGGAAATAACGTTTCTCTATACTAAGATAGAAATCTATAAAAAAGTAACAAAATATCCAAAATGGTGTCGATTAAAAATGCTGAATTTCTCTTGTCAAAGAATTAAAGATCGGATATTGTAAATTTAGGGGATCAGTTGGACTATTTACCTCTTCGATATATATCTGAAACTAGGTTAGTTCCCCTTGTGTTACACGGTTTGAACAATTTAAACTTTATAATAAACATTTCTCGTAAATGTAAACCAAACTGACATAAATAAGTTAATATAAAGATAATGTATGTTAGTATTATAAAATTCATCAAAAAAGCATGTAATCAAACTGTCGTTGAAAATAATACAAAAATAGATATATTATATAATACTTCTTATTGTATTTACGTATTACATTACATTTAATGAGAAATAAAATGTTACAATTATAATTCGCACATTACCGAAAATAATTTGAATCCAAAAAATATTAACATAATTCATAAATATCTATATATTTATTTGTATACAACATTACACATCTTTTATCCATAACTTTACCATGAATATCTAGAATTAGTAGTTTTACCCCGTCTCTACTTTTAATTCTTGATAATGCAACTTGCAATTGACTATGGATGAATTCGATAGTGTTAAAAACAAAATAGCCTTGGATAGTGACTAACCTTGGGTTATATTATTTATCACTGCAAAATCGACAAATAGTGGAGGTGGAGATTTGTGGATATATGACTACAATGCAACATAAAAAATTAGGTTTTGATAGTAAAATGCTTACACACACTCTTACACCGTACCACACGAATTTTCCAGTAGCTTGATTAAAATCTCATACACAACTATATCAATATCATAATGGTACAACAACAATAATAATAATACTAAAACAATAATATTTTTTGTCATGTATATATTACAGTTATATTAAAAATATAATTACAATTTTATAACTCACCTTTTTATCTAATTTTGACTATATTTGATGATCTTGAATTCAATTGATGTTTATCCAACTTGCATCTTGAATTCAATTGATGTTTATCCAACTTGCGTGTTATTTTTTTCCTTTTTAATTTAGGATTAACTATAAAAGTAAAGGGATTATGTTGTAGACGAGAAAATAGAATTCTAGATAGTCTCAATGATTATTATGTGTCTTAAATTGGTTTACTTTAGCATATGTATAGATGATAATTTCGTATGTATCGATACAAAATATACTAAAGATGTTACATATTTATATATTCCCACCAAAATTTTAATACCACATGCCTTTACAAAACTTGTCTATCCAAACCAAATTCTAGTTATCATATATATACCTAAATCATTATCGATATATATATATAGGGGACCGCTAGAATGAGAACCACCTCGAGTTGTAAGAACCACGAGAACCACACCGTACGGGGCGAGGTGGACCGATTTTTTTTTTTCAAAAACGTAGATGCATGTATTATAAACACATTCGTAAAAAAATTAAAAAAAAAAAGCCGTGCGAGTAGTTCTTTACACCACAAGTTTGTGGTTTACGAGTTCCGTAAATTTACGGAACTCGTAAACCACAAAGTTGTGGTGTAAAAAACTACACGCACGGCATTTTAAAAATTTTTTTTTACGAATGTGTTTATAATACATGCATCTACGTTTTTGAAAAAAAAATTGGTCCACCTCGCCCCGGATCAAATAGTTCTCGCGGTTCTTACAACTCGAGGTGGTTCTCATTCTAGCGGCCCCCTATATATATATATATATATATATATATATATATATATATATATATATATATATATATATATATATATATATATATATATATAGGAGGAGTTAGGTAGAAAGTGGATTTTTCCTAGAAAGTCTAGGAAGCAATCAAAATGCGACATGTGGCATTGAAGGATTTTAACTAGAAGGGCAATTATCTACTTTCACATTTTTTTTATTTTAGGAAATTATCTTCAATAACTAACTATCCATGTACACGAATGAAACCGATTTCCTCCATAATTTTCGGAATTTTTTTTTCGAATCCTGATCTCACGTAAATATCAATCATTCATTCGTTTTCTTACTCACAAGATTCGTTGCTGATCATTAAACTTTATCTGGAATCTATCAGCATGTTCTTGGTACTGTGTTTTAACAGTTAGAGGGTTAAAGTCAATGTTTTTATAGATCTCATAATATGAATGATGTTTTGTAACGCTCGATGATTTATTGACATTGTGTTTAACAGCAAGCAGATTAATACCGTGGTGTTTTAGCATTCATGTTGGTAGCTGGAGGATTTCTTGACGATGTGTTTTACCATTCATGCTGGTAATGCTGGAGGATTTCTTGACATTGTGTTTTAACAGCAAGCAGATTAATACAGTTGTGTTTTAGTATTCATGTTGGTAATATTGGAGGATTTCTTGACGCTGTGTTTTACCATCCATGTTGGTAATGCTGGAGGATTTCTTGATATTGTGTTTTAACAGCAAGCAGATTAATACAGTTGTGTTTGAGTATTCATGTTGGTAATGCTGGAGGATTTCTTGACGATGTGTTTTACCATACATGCTGGTAATGCTGGAGGATTTCTTGACATTGTGTTTTAACAGCAAGCAGATTAATACCGCTGTGTTTTAGCATTCATGCTGGTAATGCTGGAGGATTTCTTGACGCCGTGTTTTACCATCCATGCTGGAGGATTTCTTGACATTGTGTTTGAACAACCAGCAGTTTAATACCGTTGTGTTTTACCATTCATGCTGGTAATGCTGGAGGATTTCTTGACGCTGTGTTTTACCATTCATGCTGCTACGATGGGTGACATTTGTCACGATGTGTTTTCTTGATATTGTGTTTCTTTATGAAGGATAGAAGGAAGAGAGAGAGACGAGAGAGAGGGAGAGAGAGAGAGAGAGAGAGAAGATATTAAGTACATGTACTAAGTTTTTATATATGGAAATCTATAATATGATACTTTCGGTTACTATTCGGGTAAAAGGGCCAGGTATCGTGCGGGTATCACTAAATCCCATACCCGTACCCATACCCGAATTTTTTCTAGTTTTAAGCCTGTACCCGGCCCATACCCATTGGGCTTCGAGTATACCCGGCCCGTATGTTTCGGGTTTCGGGTATACCCGTCGGGCTTGGGCTTTTTTGCCATCCCTACTCGTTTTTACGCGCTGTCTTTTTACGGGCCGTTTTATGCCCCGTTTTTTGCGTGCCGTTTTTTTGCCCGATTTTTATACGCGCCGTTTTACTACCCGGTTTTTTTACGAGCCTTTTTACACCCCGTTTTACGCGCCATTTTTTTAACGCGCCGTTTTTTACGTCTCGTTTTTACTTTTGTAAAAAAAGTCGTTCGTAAAATAAACTTTTCGAAAAAAAGTTTTTCGTAAATTTTTTTTTTCGAAAAAAAAGTTGTCCGTAAAAAAACACGGGGCGCATAAAGAAAACGGCGCGTTAAAAACGGAGCATTAAAAACGGGGTGTAAAAAACGGCGCGTAAAAAGGGACGTAAAAAAAGGTGCGTAAAAAACGGATCGTTAAAAACGGGGTGTAAAAAACGGCGTATAAAAAAGGGCGTAAAAAAAGGCGCGTAAAAATGGGGCGTAAAAAAGGCGCGTAAAAAAACGGCGTGTAAAAAAGGGGCGTAAAACGATGCGTAAAAAACGGGGCGTAAAAAAACAGCTCGTAAAAACATTTTTTTTAAATCTTTTTTTAAAAAGATTTTTTTTGTAAAAAAATAATCTGATTTTAAAATGTTTTTTAATAAAAAAAAATCTGTTTTTAACAAAAAAACAATTAATATAATGAGACAAAAAAGTAATAAAAAACATTAAACACAAATAAGACAAAAAGACAAATTTACTAAACTACCATTTTTACATTAAAATATTAAAGAAATAATAAGACAAAAATGATTTAATATTAGTTTTAATTACTTTTAATCTTTTCCATTCATCTCCAAGATCCAATGGTTAAAAAGTGGTTCTCACGGTTTTCGCAACTGAATTTAGTTTTTATTTTAGCGGTCCCTTATATATATATATATATATATACATACATACATATAGAAAAAGTATATCATACAATTGGCCTTAACGTACATTACGTATGCGGTGGTAAAATCGCACATTATGTTATAAAAAACTGGAAATCGCATGTGTGTATGGCCGGCTCTGGGGGTGGGCGGGAAGGACCACCGGCCAGGGCCCGATTTTTCGAGAGACACGTATTTTTAGAAAAAACCAATATGTATATGTAAAATATTTTTTTAATAGGTTACACACATGCAAACACGACACCAACATTAGGTCCCCTTACAAAACTATTCTTATGGTTTAGATTAGTTATTAACCCTTTTGGCATTAAGTTTAAAACTTTAGTGAGCCCAATGCCTAAGGGCACATTTTTTCGAGCTCGAATAGGGTACACAAATTCTCAGGGCCGGCCCTGCATGTGTGTATATGTATGAAATCACATGTTATTTATGAAGTGAATGGATGTTTTAAGGAAATCGCAAGTTATATCTATTAATGGGATTTCGCATGTACAAATGAAACAACAAATTCGCATGTGGTATTTTGAAACCAAATTCGCATGTTATAACACGTATTTCGCATGTTGATAATGCATCGCATACGCAATGTACGTTAAGCCATTTTGTACGTTAACCGGCCTCTGTATATATTGAAAAGATAAAATACAAATACGCTTATTATACAAAACGTACGAATGGCGTGGAAAAGTAAAAAAAAAAAACGTGGTGACATTTTTGTAATTATTCTATTAGTAGAGTAATTATATTGATGAACTAGTAGAGTAATTATGATACACTTGTAGAGTAATTTTGAATTTTATGTTGTTTGATAAACTTGTAGAGTAAATGTGTCTGTTATTATTATTTTTTTTTTTGATAAAGTGGTAGAGTAATTATGATGCACTTGTAGAGTAATTTTTAATTGTATGTTGTTTGATGAACTTGTAGAGTAATTGTGTATGTTATGTTATTTTGATGAACTATTAGAGTAATTATGATACCTCTATGTCATGTTAGAGAGTAATTATGCGTAAAGTTAGCGAAACCATGACCATGCATCCCACTTTATTCCATCAAATGACAGTTACAAATTATTCCATAAGAGCCAATGATCTCTAGATCAAGTGGTGGAGGACTTGCATTTCTCTTGAGAGATGCAGGTTCGACTCCCACTTGTTGCAGAGTGAGGCATTGGTGGGCAATGATAGGAGACCCAGGGAAACCTGGGTTGGATCCTTGAGCCAAACGGGTTTTACCGGTAATTTCATCGTCGTGCCTACGGGCGGGTGGGTTACCGGGTTTTCCCCAGAATTGGTGGTGGACTCGGGTTACTCTCAGAGTACTCCGTTTGTCCAGTGGGTACCCCGAGAGTGCTCGGGATTGAGTTTGTTGGCCGTTCAAAAAAAACAAATTATTCCATAAGCGAATAGATTCTTGGACATTGCCCTTTGTCTACTTATCATTAACAAACGACGGTTACAAAATTATTCAATAAGGCTATGGGGTGTGGGGGTCATGGATTGGAACATTATTTCCACATAGGATCATTAATTAAATGGTATACCATCCCCCTCCTTGATTGATAGTGGTTCCCATGGATTAAACCACGATTACCACGACCCTCCCATTTGATAATTTTAAGACAAAAACAAATTAACAAAAATAAAGGGGATAGTGGTTTGGGTCATGACCACACCCTTAGGGTAGTGGTTTTGAATAATGGATTAAAGATAAGTGATGTGGTGCCTATGTGGAGGGTCATGGTGGTTATGAGGGTCATGACCACACCCTATAGCCTAAGCGAATAGCCTCTCGGACATTGCCCTCTGTCTACTTATCATTAACAAAACATGTTAACACTGTGGTAGTTTTTGAAGTTTTGTTCTTATCCCACAATTCACCTTGGTTTTATCTATTATGATTCTCTCTTAGAAAATATTTTGGAATTAATTTTTTGTGTGTTTATGATAAGAGGTCGTCACCATTGATATGTATAGGTCTAATGTTAGGGTGGGCATTCAAAGCCCATCTTTTGTGAACCCTCACTATTAACCAATTCTACTATGTCACCTCATCTCCATCACTTGAACCCTCCACGAGATCAAATTAGTTGCAGCGGTATTCTAGTGAACCCCATGCTTCCCAATGCATATCCACTTTGTTTTTTTCCGTCCGACCCTCAAATTCACTCCATCTGGGAACGAGTTCGTGAACTCATGGAACCCCGATCTAGCTGGATTAAAGTGGTTGTGGCGATGTTCTAGTTGATTCTACGCAACTCATAGCTCCATCACGAGAATGCCCCATCCCCCCTTAGCAAGTCAAGGTCCATTGTATAACAGTAGAATAGATGGGAGAGAGGGGTAGTGGTGGGTTGATGGTTGCGGAAGTTAAGGGTGGCCCATGGCTCTCTTGAATAACGAATGGAAAGAAAGTTGTAAGTAATATTAGGGAGATAAAATTGGCAATAATGATATTCGGTTGGAACAACTCTCTCACTATTCGGTTCTTCGCCACCGCACGTCACTCCTTCTTTGTTTTCTCTCCATCTGGATGGTTATCCCGCTTTGGCTAAGATATTGGGGTACCTAAAGGTGGGTGGAGTGAGTGGGGGTGAGGTGGCGTGGTTCCTCCACTTATATCGTAGATCAAAACGGTCATATAAATAATTTTAAAATAGAAGTGACAAAATCTGTAATTTTATGAATTTAGAATAACTAATAAAACAACAAATATTACCATACAAGGATAATTGTGCAACAGTCAAACTTTAGTTTAGACTAACTATATATATATATATATATATATATATATATATTGATTTCGAGGGACGATGAATAGTAATTTTATTTTGTAATAATATATATATATATTTTTTTATTGTTTTATTATTTAATATATTATAATAGTTTATTATTATATTTACTTTTAAAAATATATTTTTCTTTTTTTAAACATCTATTTCCTTTACTTTTTTAATAATTGTTTTTTTTCTTTTTTAACATATATTAATTTATCGATTAATTTGATACTTCTTTAATAAGTTACCTTTATAACTTTTTTCTAAAAACTTAAGTACGTAGTTGTGCTTGATTTCTTTCCGCACAGCATCCATCCTTACCGTGGCACCATAACGCTAAAAGATTGACACTAGTCCGATTTCGAGGGACGATGAATAGTAATTTTATTTTTATAATAATATATATTTTTTATTATTTTATTATTTAATATATTATAATAGTTTATTATTATATTTACTTTTAAAAATATATTTTTCTTTGAGTTAATTACATAGTTAGTCCCTGTGGTTTGTACAAAATAACATACTTAGGTACTAATAGTTTAAAATCACCTTCTAGGGTATTAACTTTTCATTTTGTAACGTTTGGGGGTATTAAGTTCTTGGGTATTAACATAGCCAGTCCCTGTGGTTTGCACAAAATAACATATTTAGGTACTAATAAAATGTGATTTTAAGCCTACAAATAACGTTAATACCCCCAAACGTTACAAAATGAAAAGTTAATACCCTAGAAGGTGATTTTAAACTATTAGTACCTAAGTATGTTATTTTGTACAAACCACAGGGACTAACTATGTAATTAACTCTTTTTCTTTTTTTAAACATCTATTTCCTTTACTTTTTTAATAATTGTTTTTTTTCTTTTTTAACATATATTAATTTATCGATTAATTTGATACTTCTTTAATAAGTTACGTTTATAACTTTTTTCTAAAAACTTAAGTACGTAGTTGTGCTAGATTTCTTTCCCTGACATTCTGTTATAAGTTTTGTTAAAACAAGGTTATACTCAAAATAAAGTATTTATTTGGTATCATAAAACAGTACGATGATAAACTAAATCGTTTTAATGGTTTGTCTTTCTAAACAACATGCTTTATTTTCAAATTACGTTTGTTTTACATAATCATTTGCTCGGTTTCGTCGCAACGCGCGATATAAAAAATCTAGTTATGATTAATCTTATACAAAATAACCATAAGATAAGATTTAGGTGACTTAAAAACATGTATTATTTGTATAAAGACTACCAGATAATAATAGAAAAATAGAATAAGGGAGATATGAATTGTAAAGAACTAAAATGGGAGTAGGGATGAGCGTGGTACCGGTACTGAAAATACTGATACCGAAATTCGTCAAAACTGGGTACCGGTATTTGAAGGTAAAATTCGGTGTTTTACCGGTACCGGTACCGAACCGATCCCGCTAAAATGCCAAAAAGTGGGTATCGGTACCGAAAAAATTTAGTACGGGAAATTCGGTACCGTTACAGGTACGGGACCGGTACGGTATCAATATCCAGTACCAGTACCAAATGCTCATCCCTAAAGAGGAGTATGAGGGTATATTTAAATACAGTCATATTAAATTATACATTTAGTTGGAACTTGTTCACCACAATCTTTAAGTTTTGTTGACTAATTAAAATTGTTTTACTAATTTTAATGATTTATTTGTTTATTAATTTATATAATTTAATCATTGTAGCCTTTGTAAACCCTTTAAAAAATAAATTTAGATGCTTTAGTTGATTGGGGAATTCATTATGTTACCTCCACATGGCCTCATGTCTAAACAAAATGCCATAAATGGAGAAGTCAAGATTTACCCCACAAATCAAGCCATCGATCTTTTAATTATAACATATTCTTATTTGCTTTTGATAGGGTGCTAAGATTATTTGTAATGGGCGTGATTTTTTCAAAAAAGGTCTCCCAACATGTCCCAACACGCCACCTCTCCACCCCCCTTGGGTGTTTTCGGCATGATCTCGCAAAAAAGGCCTCCGGGCATGCTTTAAATCACACTAAATGGCAAATTGGTTGGCCAATAAGATGGTTTCCTCTTTTTCTTGGCCAATCCCCTTTTTTGGTTAGTTTTTTTTTATTTAGTTCTTTACACCCCTTTTTAACATAATACCCACATCCCCACTACACCCATTTTAGAAAAACGCTCAATAATGCCCCTTGCTGACTAGACTGCCACATGACGGAAAACGCCCAAGGGTGGGGGCATTATTCACCTTACCACTACGCATGGTCTAATAAAGAAAAATAAAATATAGAAGGTAAAATAATAGATGTGTAAATTGCAATTTCGTCCACTTGGTTTGCATGATTCACGCCTTCAGTCCATTCTTAACACATTACATCTCTAGATCTAACGGTTGTTAGTTTTTTGGTTAGTTTTTGGGTGAAATTACTAATATATCGTCCCTCCATCTTCTCCAACTAGCTCCCACCATCCAAAACCCCATTTGTCATCACCAACCACCACCACCACCACCCTCGCCACAAGTTCTGACCCAGTTCACTCACGTTGACCCATTACTAGGTTTGACCCAAACTTGACTTGCATCCCACTCAACTTAAATACCCTAAACTCCATCAAAACCAGTCCTTGTTATTAATCACCATTGTGCACTAGCGGTAAGCTGCCGAAATTTCGGTTTCAACACCAACACCCTCCGTCACCGCCATAACCACCACTAACCCACCTATTCACCAAAATCCCACTTTGTTATCCATTGTAACCACCATTCACAACTACAACCATCATCAAAGTTCCATCATCATCATCCTCTGTTTCCGATCATCGGAACCACTCACCACATCCATTAATCGCAACCACCATGAACGACCACCAACAACAACCATAACCGCAACCACCATGAATGACCACCAACAACAACCATAACCGCAATCCTCATCACCATCGTTTTCAAACCCACCTTCTCTTTGCCATCGCTAGGGATGGAAAAAATACCCAAGCCCGACGGGCATACCCCGAAACCCGAAACATGCGGGACAGGTAAACCCGATACTCGGTGGGTATAATACCGGGTATGGGATTAAAAAAAAATATTTCGTAGGCTTTGGATGAGTATGGGATTAGGTGATACCCGAAACCATACCCCTGTTTACCCAAACCATATACTCGAAACATATTTCCATAAAAATGTGTTTTTATTTTTGTTAACCCTTGTTTAAGAATCTTGATTCAAATAACTTCATTACTTAGAAAATAAAATTTTCTTTTGAGATTGTATACATATTTTGATGATGTTACATAACTATATTATCATGATCTATGTAGTCAAAAGCGTTAGGCGCACTTAAGGCGCAAAGGCCTCGTCTGGAGCCTAGGCGCAAGGCGTAAAAAAGCGAGAGATTTTTTAGGCAAGGCACAATAGTAAGAAAAATAAAAAAATTATATATAATGGGCATAAAATTAATATTTTTACACTAATATACAAATATAATGTAATAAATCATGATATTTTTTATAATATGTGCAACAATAATTAATGTTTATAAAAATATTTGGGTACGTAACAAACTAAAACAATAAAGTGAAAAGACAATTTAAAGATCTTTAGTTGGGTCATCCATCTATCCTTTAAAATAGTGATGTTATTTAAAACAAAGACTTGCCCAATACAATCTACACATAATCTACAAAAGACAACCCATCAATTTTATTGAATTAGGATTTCCTATCAAAAAAGAGAACCTACACCAGTCCACCACAAGTCCACCACATTGCTGGTGCCGGCCACAATGCATGCTCTAGAGTGTAACCATGTCTCCTCCCTCTGTTGAGTCTTTAAGAAGTTGCTAAACCAGGTTCCTAACTATCTACCCGCTCTAATCTAACGTTTCAAGTTGTTTCTTCTTGTTTTAGGCTGTTTTTTTCGGTTTAGGGTCGCTTTCTACGCTTGCGTCCAGCTCTAGGTGAGCGCCTGAGTGCGTTTTTTGAAAAAAAAGGCGCAGATTTGCGCCTAGCTCTCCACCAGGCAGTTTAGCTGCGCCTGAGCGCCTAGCTCGCTTTTGACAACATAGATCATGATAGTTACGTATTTGAGACGTGTCAAATATTATATGGTGATAACGACATGTGTATAAATTATTATATTTTTATTTATTTTAGATTTAAAGACATAAAATTATTAAAAAAAAAGGAAAATACATACTTGAAACCCAACTTCGTCGTGCCTTGCCTCCCGTCGTCCCTATAACCATCACCGTTCATCTCAGTTACAACTACCGTGCACCACCAAAATCGATAAACCGAAAAAAACATCATCGTCTTCATCTGCTTTCGTGGTTGGATGGTGGTGGTCCGTGATAGCACATGGGTTTTGAATGGTCAGGCTGGTTAGAGAAGATGGAAAGAGGGTATATTAGTAATTTCACCCAAAAACTAACAGAAAAACTAATGACAGTTAGGTCCAGGGACACATAGTGTTAACATATGAACAAGGGTGTAGCTTTGTGGGGGCGGGAGGGGGCGGCCGACCCCCCGAACTTTTTGCTCAGTAGTGTAGAGTATGTAGTTTTCGTATAGAAAATTTTGGGTGTATACGTTTTTGACCCCTTGATTTTATAAGAATTTTTGGTATATACGTTTTTGACCCCTTGGTCGGAAATCTTAAGATTCACCACTGTTTGTGAAACGTCAAGGATGCAAGCTGTTAATGGTGGACTGAAGGTGTGAATTTATGCAAACCAAAAGACGAAAAATACAATTTACTCTAGTTAGATTTATATGAAAACAAAACATGTGTTGGACACTGATTATTGGTGTGAAATGTGAGCATGGACATTATTGTAAATCTAGCAAGTTAGGTTAAATATCATCATTTCAAACCCAAATGGCCGCATATCTCAGAAGACGAACATGGTGGCCAACCCAATTAGCCTTTTTCTCCATTGCTGCAACACCACGACTTTCAGATGACGGTGATGGTGGCGGGATTTGGTTCAGGTGGCGGATCTAGTCTTCTACTCAACAAAGAGACCATCGGAAAATACAAAGACCCCGCCGTTCTCCACACTCAACGACTCATGGCATGCCTCCCAAGTCTCCAACCTTCAAAGCATCCCCCTCGTGCCTGTGGAATTATCAATGCCCCTCACCGCGCCAGCCCATGGCGATGTTTGTGCCATGCGCCCCTCCGACGTGGGAGGCTTTAGCGCCCCACAACACTCAGAAGTTGATCTTTTTGTTTTTGAGCGGGTAAATCATTTATAAAAGTATTTAACTGAATAGTTACAATTTATGTAAAAGAAAATGGTAGAAAACAAAATAGTCAAGGAAAACTTATAAGCATAAAAAATCATTCTCTTTGTTATCTTTCTATGAACGTTTGAAATATTTCATGAGTTAAATTTGTAGAACTTTAAAATTAACTAAGGGTCTACATATTTACACACCTTATTGCCTATTTGGACACCCTTCAAGACGCCTCGTATAGACCTATACGAGGCGTACAGCCTTTTTCAATTTCCAAGAGAATCTCTGATTATGTCATATTTTGTCTTATTTGCCTCGTATACGACTCGTATAGGCCTATACTGGGCGTCTAGGGGAAAAAAGACCATTTAGCCCCTGATTTAGGCCTATACTGGGGGTAAATTGGTCTTTTTTGCCTCTCTTATATGCCTAGTATAGGCCTATACTAGGCGTATATAAGGGTTTTTTTTTTAACAAACATTTTAACAATATTAATCGTTTTAGCAAAACTTTTATACAAAAACAAGTTTTTTTATTTTAAATAATTAATATTAGGACCCCTCGTTGGTTTTTTTTTTGAGTTGAAAAATGGATGTTTTGGTAGGGTAATTTGATTGTTTTTGGAGGGTGATGTTTTTTGAGTAAAAAAAACCAACGAGGGGTCCTAATATTAATTATTTAAAATAAAAAAACTTGTTTTTGAATAAAAGTTTGCTAAAACGATTAATATTGTATAAAATGTTTGTTAAAAAAAAAAAAAAAAAAAACCACTTCAAGACGCCCAGTATAGGCCTATACGAGGCATATAAGGGGCAAAGGGTCACATATGAGGCCTATACGAAGGGTCCTATACGCCCAGTATAGGCCTATACGAGGCGTCTTGAATGGGTCAAACCAGAAGTGACATGAGTCAGACACTGATTTTGATGTAACCCTATACGCCTCGTATAGGCCTATACGAGGCCTATACGAGGCAAAGGGTGTCTAAATAGGCAGATAAGGTGTCCAAATAGATTGACCCTTAAACTAAACTACAAGACGTGTGATATAGGGAAAGCTTTTGAAAAGAAAGAAAAACTTTTTATGGTTTACAGAAACAGATTAGGGAAATGAAGATTCTATCTTAAGCCTTTAGAGATTATGGAAATGGGTAACATTTTAAACCCTGCATGGATTATATAAAGGGAGAACCTTTCTCGACCTTGTAAGGATCGTGAAAAATCGACACTTTATACAATAAAACTGGAATTTTAGGGAGTGTTGCTTACCAATGAAGAGATGAAATAGTCGTAACCTAAAAGAATCTTGGAAGGTTGACAAGTTCAAAACAACTAACCCTAGGGGTGTGGTATAACACCTCTGGCCAATTCAGCGAAATTAGTGCCCCGAAGCCACCCATGGGCGCCAAAGGGGGGCGCCATTGAGTCTCCGCCAGCATAGTAATGAGCGCTAATGGCGTCTGCAGGTGGGGTCCATTGTTTTCAACTAATCAAATTTTTTTGCACTTTTTGTATTTTGTTTAATAGAGGGTTTTAAAGGGGCTTTAAACCACACCGTGCAAGTTAACGATAAAGCACTCGCTTACTTGGTGCATACGTGACACTATAAATCCCCTAGGGGCTTTAAACCACACCCCCAGCCTAAGTGTTTTATGCCAATAATTTATCCAAGAACGATGTATAGACATGGCCTAACTGAGTGTACAAGAGTTGTAAGAAGTTTAGTGTACCTTGTCAGTTATATTGCACTTGACTTTGCTTTCATCATAAGTTTCACATGTGAGAATTATAAGATAAAAGTCTAGAGATAAGATGTCAAAGACAAGGTGGATATGTGCTCACCTTGGAGTGAAAATTTGCATCATTCCATAGAAAAACATTATAACTAGATCCATTTTGGATATGACGTTATAACTTGAGATAAGATGAACATATTAGAAAAGTCTCACATGATATTCTCGATGCTGACAACATGCATGTTGTAATAATAAAATAAGATTAGCAAATGAGTTAAGCAATAACATGAGGCCATTGATCTCAGTTAACGATTATCTTTGAATTTAGTGTTACTAAATCAAAGATAATGTTTTGCATTTGACAACCAAAGTGTTGAAAAGATATTAAGTTGTTGAATGATACTAAAGCACATGATAATTCTATGTATGATGAGTTCACATGAATGAGTTTGTGATTATATAAATGAGCTTATATAAATGAACTAATCCTAATTTCATTAATCACATATTAACAAATAACAAGTGAGTAGTTTGGGTGAGGTGTTGGACTATGGTAGTGGCGGATCTAGGAAATCCTTATAGGGGCAACGTTTAAAAAAAGGGTAACGAAATCGAAAAACGTCAATTTTTTTTCAAAATTTACACTACCGTCGGAGCGTTAAGGGGCAATGGAGGTTACCCCTTGTTACAAGGTAGGTCCGTCCCTGGACTATGGTCTCAGGTTGTGTTGTTGCTTGTGACAAAAACATGTAGGCGTAGTAGTAGTCCATGTGATGCGAGGAGGAGGTTCGTATCCATGTAAGATGGTTGATTGGTTCACGTCCAAAGTGTGTGGGATGAATGAAAGCCCACTGTGTGTGACAAATTAGTGACAAATTACTAATAGGCCTCACTTAGTGGAACAACCAAGCAAAACCATCCCAATCACATTAACATTATGCGGTTTGAGAAAGTTACACATCATTGTGTATGAAATTAGTGTTTGTGAAGTTGAGTTGTTTTGAAAGAAGTAATTTGACAAGTTGGTTGATATATAGTGGTTTAATTTACAAGTGGAATTACAAGTGGAATTGTGTGGGGTCATGTATTGATTAGTAGGAGGGGTGTAGAAATAATAAATCCTATTTTTGGTGTATTCAAATATTTATTGTTTTAATAAAGTAAAGTGGAAGGTTATGCTTATAGACTCATCAACGAAAACCGACATATTTTAATACGCATTTCAAGTGGGGCTGTAAACAAACCGAACGAACATGAATGAGGCTTTGTTCGTGTTCGTTCGTTAAGGAAATAAATATGTTCACGAACGGTTCATGAACACTTACCGAACGAGATTTTATGTTCGTGTTCGTTCATTAAAGAAATGAGTGTGTTCACGAACGGTTCACGAACACAAATAAATTTGGCGAACTCGATGAAGGATAAAGATAGATGGCCCAGAGAGTAGCACTCGAACTTGAATCCCTTATTATGGACCGAAGATCGATCGTATTCGTGGATGTAAATAATGAGAAATGAAAGGGAAATGATGCATAAACAAGGTGAAAGTGGGTTTCCTAGTTTAATTGTTAGGGGAATAAAATAAATAAAAGTTTAATAATATAAAAAGTACAAATAAAATATAAGAAAGTACAAAGATCTTCAATTAAAACACAAACATACGAACATAAACGAACACAAATCAACGAATGTTCATGAACACGTTCACAAACACCTTACCGAACGTTCACGAACACAATCGAACAAACGAGACCTCTGTTCATGTTCATTCATTTAACTAATCGAACGAAATTTCTTGTTTATGTTCGTTCATTTATTAAACGAACGAACATAAACGAACTTCCCGCCGAACGGTTCACAAACTGTTCGCTGAATGTTCGGTTCGTTTACGGCCCTAATTTCAAGTGAGTTTCTATGCGAAGTAGCAAGGCATTTCCAGGCTATCCAATAAAACGACATAATGGCATCCTAGAACTAGTAGAGGTTTTTTCTTTTTCTTTTTTTTTAGTAAGATAACTTGTAATAATTGTATTGTGAGTAATCTGTGAATCCAATAAGTAACATGTACGAGTTTTAGAGTGTTAGAATTTCAATACAAGTAACACAAAATCAAGATGAACTTTGTTACGAAAGATTTCTTAATTATTAAATGTTTCTCTATGATCGTAACTAGTTATTACCATAATCGTGTAAGCTCAGCTGAATGAGAGAAACGTTATACCAAGACTGTAGATGAGCCAGCTTGAGCCGAGTCATGACCTGCTTAGGTTTAAAATCGAATAACATTTATGTATCAACTAAAAACATATATGTATCAACTAAATAAACTGATCTTTCTAGTGGGGAAAAATTAATTAAGAATGCATAAAAAGACTTTGAAACAAGTGAGCTCTATTTGTTGACTTTATCATTAGTAGCACCTAATGTGCATGCTTTATGAATCAAGCTTTCCAATTAAAGAAAGATCATGGCTATCAACTAATATAATAATCCGCACACGATGTTGTTAAAAAACAATAAAAGAGATTCTAGTTCTACTTAATATAATAAGGGTTTGACATATATTTTATTAATAATAAAAATAGGAATGATGAGCTTTAATAAATAGCAATGGACTAATTCTTTACCCAAAAAAAAAAAATAGCAATGGACTAATTACAAGACAACACTATGGGATATGATTTCAATTTTAATAGGGTGCGGAAGTTGTCTTTGCATCATTCTTATATGGTTTTTACGGTTTTTAAATATGGGATGTGTGGTTCTATTTTTTACATTCAAACTCCACATCCATGAAATTAACTTAGGAAGAAAAGAAATAAAAAGTTATTGCTTCCACTCATGCTTTTCACGCGGTGGACTTCTCCACGCCAAACTAATCATGTTGTGGCCATGCCATAGGCTGCATGGCGTTCCACGTTGTGGCTAAAGACCACGTAAGACCATGTCTGGTTCCACACTCCCATATCCCATTAGTCTAATAAGTAGGTGTGGTTAGTTGATGAAACTAGGCGAATGTAGTTGTAATTTGATATAAGGGGATGCGGAGTGGTTTCGGTAAACCACATTTACCGATTCGGTAAAGTGTGGCCACCCCACCGCCAACATATATTTTGCCGAGTTGGTTGGATAAATCGGTGATGGAACACCGATTCGGCAAGAGGGAGAAGGAGAGAGAGGGAGGGTATTGTGGGTGGGGTCTATTCCTATCTCAACCAATCACACATTTTTCTTTTTTTTTTTAAAAATAGTTTACCACTTCACCAAGTGTTTAAACCATTGCCAACATTTTTCACCAAAGTTTAAACACTTTTGCCTAATTGACATGGCGCGCTCTCATTGGTCGGTTTTTTGGTTTGCCACTTTAAAGTGTTTAACCACTCCTTATACCCTAAAGAGGGAGCCATGTCTTTTGTTTTCCTTTTGTTTTTTTTATCCTTTGTAGTTCAATAAAGATGTCCTCTTTAGATACAATTGTCAAAGCCCACAATATAAAATAACATTTACCTAACAAGTCATGACCCTTATACTTCTAACTTGATATCACATACATGTTGGTCACTTTGTAGCACCTTAAAAGTCGAATAGTAATTTAGCTACAATTGTGTAACATCCTAAAACTTAATATAATATTTTATTTAGGGTAATTATTAATAAAAAAAAGAATAAATTTACCAGATATTATGTGGTTATATGTCGTGAGTTTTTTTTTAGAACGACGGCTTTTTTGTATTATGTTACCGCACTCTCCAAATTAGAGAACCTCGTTGCTCGTAAGTAGATGGACTAAAAAATTATAGAAAGGTAAAATCACTAATGTGAAATAACCTATAGAGAAAAATGCCCGGATAGTCCCTGTGGTTTCGTCTTTTTTCACCTATAGTCTCTAACTTTCTAAAACTACTTGAATAGTCCCCAAGTTTCCAATTTTTGTTCCCGGATAGTCCCTAGGTCTAACTTCAGTTACTTTTCTCTGTTAAAATGGTGTGAAATGACAGAAATACCCTTTCCTTAAAAGGCCAAATCATAGGGACTATCCGGGCATCTTCTTTATTTTTATTTATAGAACCCCCACCACACTTCATCTTCAACCTCCACCCACCACCACCATCATCTTCACCTTCAACCCAACCCACCCATATCTCTCTCTCTTTGAACAGTAAGATAACAAAGCTAGGATTGTTTACAATCAGTTGATTTAACCTTCAATTTCATTTCAAGTTTACACCTCAAATGGATATGAGAAACACAGATGGAAAACGAAAGCATGAAACAAGGGAGAATTAGTCTTGTAAAACAAAATCATAAAGTTTACATAAATTACAAAAGTTCAAGATAAAGAGTGTCGTGCTTTAAAGCTAGTTATAAAAATCATCATCATCAGCCGCACCAGCAGAAGCAGCAAAAGGGTCCAACCCACCGGCACCAGCGGCCGCACCGCTAGTCTCAGAGAACCTAAACTCCGACCCGAAACCTCTAGACTGCTGCAGAGTCTGAGCAAATGCCAGGTACTTACGAATGCAGCATCACTAACACTCCTTCGCGCAAACTTCATCGATTCTTCAAAATGCGCCGCCTTGATCTCCGGCACCTCATCCTCCACATCCTCCTCCATCGCCTCCGGGTTCTCACTCCTCCGTTTCTCCCTCTCAATATCCTGGAAAGAAAACACAGATCCCACAATTAGCATATTAAGTTGTAATCAAATTACCAATCTACCCTCTACTAGGGGTAAGCAGAAAACCGCCAAAATTTAGGGTTCAGTTTCGGTTTTGCATGATTTCGGTGGTTCTGCGCGGCGGTGATGGTGGAGGGTGGAGGAGGGTGATGGTGGGTGGAGGTTGAAGATGAAGTGTGGTGGGGGTTTTATAAATAAAAATAAAGAAGATGCCCGGATAGTCCCTATGGTTTGGCCTTTTAAGGAAAGGGTATTTCTGTCATTTCACATCATTTTAACAGAGAAAAGTAACTGAAGTTAGACCTAGGGACTATCCGGGAACAAAAATTGAAAACTTGGGGACTATTCAAGTAGTTTTAGAAAATTGGGGACTATAGGTGAAAAAAGACGAAACCACAGGGACTATCCGGGCATTTTTCTCTAACCTATATTTTATGAAATTTTTTTTAAAGGCCTATGTTGAGTAAAGTGCAATTTACGTACTACGGTTTAGGGGCGGTGTCACTCTGAGTCCCCATAGATAATTTTTGGATGCCCGAGTCTCTATGGTCTAAAACGCGCTACACTATGAATCCATCCGTCAAGATTCCGTTAGTTTGACCGTCAGGTCGAAGGGTATATTAGTAATCTTCGTTAGTTTAACACATTTATCCCTCCTATTTAAAACCTGTGACGCCCGGTATTTTCAAGTTAACACCGTTAACACAAACTTCGTTATCTCAAACGTTGTCTTGAACATTCATTTATGCATTACACTTTATTAGGGTTAATTAAGGGTGTCAGTTATAGTTATTACACGAACACTCACATAATCGTAATCACACACAAATCTGTCCACGAACGTTAGTGATTAAGTGAAATAATATTTCCGGAATAATTATACAAACATAAATTGTGTGAATTTATTTATTATTTGGCCTTTACGTGTATTATGTAGACTTACATGAAATTGTGTGCTTTTACGCGTAATTACTTGGATTCGTATTTTCTTATAACGTGAGAATTTTAGGAATAAAATATAATTTAAGTTGATAGGATGAGGGAACATGAGAGGTAACCCCATACATCCCTCATCTTCAAGCACATATTAGCTTATGCACAATGACCAAAGCAACCTTGGTCTTAACTTTAAATTGTAAGTTGGTAATATTAAATTGGCATACCATAGTTTAATTCATTCTGAATGGAGTTATGGTCGAAGCTTTTAAGGGGTCAAAGGGTCCCCCCCCCCTCCTTTTTGTGCTTAATTGTGTAAATTTACTTGTATTTCATCTGAAAATTATATATACGTATTGAGTTCGCCCCATAGATTGATTTTGCCTAAAAATTCACACCCCTTCATTTTTTTTGAGTTCAGCCCCCTACCGAATGGAGTTGGCTAGATAATCATTTGAAAGGAATGACAAAATCAAAACTTTTCAAGTGATGCCATGGTAAAAAAAAAATTAAACTCACTTCAACTAGTTTATCTTCCATAAATTAGGAAGGTCGAATTCTAAAATATTTATTTAATACAAACAACTACGACAAGATTTAGGTGGTGTTTATTTTTTCAGATGCAAAAGATCTGCAGTCTCCAGACCACATCTGCAAACGTCTGCACGAGAAGAGGTGGACCAATGTCTGCTGAATGTAATAAAAGAGTGTTTGATTATCTCACCTCTTTACCCCACATCTGCAAACTTTTTTTTCCCTTTTTCTTCTCCCAAACCCCTTTCTCTTGAACATTTCAGATCCTCAAACGTAACAAGCACTCCAAATCCTCAAACCTCACGACCTGCAACCTTAGGATCATGAGTCACCGGACAAACACCAAACCCTAACACAGTAAATTGCGGCCAGACACAATTCTGTTGATAATCCGGAAACAAAACCTGTATAGATTTACGAATGGACGGGTTCCATAAAACAACCACAAACATGGATGATCGTGTTGGAACTCGATGTTGGAAAAGTGGATCCCGAATGTTTGATCGTCTTTTGCTGTGATGTATTGCTCGATTTTACGTGTTCGATCAAAGTACCTGATGAATAGGGATTGAGGATTGTTGTGGGTGATTGATTGGATGTGTGAAGAGATGAAATGGTTGCTTGTGATGAGGGAGTTCCAAGATTTGGAGAAGGGAATTAAGAGGTAGACGTTTGAGGATTTGGAGTTGGAGGTCATGAGGTTTGAAAGGGTTGGAAGAGAAAGGGAAAAAAAGTATGGAGAGAGGGTTGGAAGAGGTTGGAAGATGTGGGAAGACATTGGACTATGTCTGCGTGGGGAAGAGGACGCGCAGAGGTTTGAAGACCGTTTTTAATGAAATGTCTTCTAAAAACAAACGGTCTGCAGAGCTAAACGTCTGCGCGTGGTCTGCGCGACGTAGACATAAGAGGTCAAAAGATGTTTTTCTAAGAAAACAAACACCCCCTTAGAGTACTAAGATTATTATGAGATTTTGTTTATATTAAATCAGCTTTCTCTTTGAAGTACATATGAAGATGATCTTCCATTTTCCATGTGTGTTGTTGACTTATATACATCAAACTCTAACAAAGTCTTAAGCACCTGATGTCTATGGCACCGAAGACCAAAGCACTCAAGTCCGACGCACCAGTAAAACAGACACGGAGCGCCCAAAGTTTGAAACACCTAACGCACGCATCATTAAATAACTCGACATCAGCAGGTCAAGCACAGGTCCTTGTATACCAGCTAACGGTACCATTGTACCAATCAACACATGAACTAGTAGATGATGCCTCAGGGCTCAAACCATCACGCATCTACATTACCAAATCCAACACTATTGGCATACTTTGTGGGCTGCACAAACCATTTATGAGATGACGAATCAGTCAAAAAGTCATCATTATATATAAATAGCTCAATCAATATTCATTAGTTACATAGCATTTACACCCCCGCCCCCCACCTCTCTATACACACGAAAGACCTATATGCTAAGCTCCAACGATGAGTTTAGAGTTTTTTTTATAGCTACAATACGCATAAAGGTGTAGAAGAAAAGTACTCCTGAGAGGTTTATCGATTGTACATATTCATTTCCATGATCGCAATAAACTAGAACAAAGACTACGATCAATAATACAAAAGAGGGTTATTTTCAAGATTCCATTTTCTTAAATAGTATTATATGCATATGTTATGGAGCGTTCACTGTTTCTGTAGGCATATTTGTCAACCCCTGTAATTCATTTACGTAGAGAATATGGATTTCTTTTGAGTAAAAAATAGTAATAGTGGTAGTAGTGGTAGTCTAAAGATTCAAATATACGATCATATATAGTTGTTTTTCGAGGTACATGTATTCACTAAAATATACTTTGGATTCGTTGTATTTTTATATAATATCCAGATAGTTAAATATACCTGGAAATACATGATACATTGAATTTGAGTTAACCATATTCAAATTCTCTTCAACTATATCTCTTGATTTTATATGAATATTATTATTTATAGATATTATATTTAATTAATGATTTGATTAATTTTGGCACAATTAGTTGATTAAATCAATAATAGTTGCACATTCATGATGATTAAGTGATTTTTGTAAATATTGTTATATATTTTCTTTTTTAAGTTTCCTGAAACGTTTAGCGTTGAATATTTACTATACCTATAATGAGGGGGAATAGTGACAGGCAGCTACCTCACACCCCCTCATTGGTCGATTATTTTTTATTTAATTTTCAAACCTTCATGTTTGCTAATATACGTGTTTAGCTCCTATATTTAAAAAAAAACTTTTCTTTTTATTTGTTAACTTTCTTTATATGCGTGTTTAGTCCATCTGCTTTAACTTTGGTGGTGTACATGTTAACTCCCTCTACTTTAATTCCTTTTAGTATTTCATCTTTTAGCCTTTTCCCTTGTTGCCGTAATGAATCAACCCAGAGGAATAGAGACCGTTAGCTATTGGTGGACACTGCTACTACTCTTGGATTTTAATAAAGTTACTTTTTAATTCCTAAACCTTATTAAAACAAAAATTATTTGATAGGCGTATTTATATCTATATATCGATGTATTTTTTTATTGAGATCGTGTTATAAGTAGTATGTACAAGTAATCGAAACACATACCTGCATGTTATTAAACTAAGAAATATTCCGTTTATCGCCCCCGCAACGTGGGCGGGGCATAAACTAGTTATGTACGTTTTCATTATAAATACACCCACACCAATTATCAGTCAACATTTACATATACTATATATATATATATATATATATATATATATATATATATATATATATATATAGAGTGGGGATCCTACGAAAAGTGTGTTTTTCCTAAAAAGTGTAAAAAGTCATAAAACACAATAATTTCAGGCATAAAACACACTTAAAACCTACAAATAATAGAATGAATATTACTAAAAGACCATATTCAAACTCTAATAGTCCATAAAAACTTCAAACGCACCATCGTAGAACTATGAATATAAAACACACCATGCTAAACAACATAAAACACAATAATATTTGTCATTCCATAATCAGAGCCTTAACATCTAAAACACAACACAAAACCCACATACATGATGTTTTAGTAATCTTCATCATATTATTTGTGGGTTTTTGGTGTGTTTTATGGTTGACATTATGGTGTTTCATGACTTTTTACACTTTTTAGGAAATTTGGACTTTCTGGCCAACTCCTAGCCTATATATATATATATATATATATATATATATATATATATATATATATATATATATATATATATATATATATATATATATATATATATATATATATATATATATAGGGGGCTGCTAGAATGAGAACCACCCCGAGTTGTAAGAACCGCGAGAACTACACCCCACGGAGCGCCGTTCGCCGCGATTTTTTTTTTACAAGTAGATGTGTGCATTATAAACACGGCCGTAAAAAATCACGGCGAACGGCGCTCCGTGGGGTGTACTTTTTTACACCTCAAGTTTGGTGTTTTTTAATTTTTTTTCTTTTTTCTTTTTTTTTTCACCAAACTTGAGGTGTAAAAAAGTACACCCCACGGAGCGCCGTTCGCCGTGATTTTTTACGGCCGTGTTTATAATGCACACATCTACTTGTAAAAAAAAATCGCGGCGAACGGCGCTCCGTGGGGTGTAGTTCTCGCGGTTCTTACAACTCGAGTTGGTTCTCATTCTAGCGGCTCCCTATATATATATATATATATATATATATATATATATATATATATATATATATATATGGGAAGGTTCAAATGAAAACCACTAGTTATTGTGAAAACTCGAAAACTAATTAAAAAAGCCAAAAAAACATATCAATTTTTTTTTGCATACCAATTTTCGTCATTTTTTATATATAAAAAAATTTCAAAAAAAAAAAAAGAAAATTTTTGTAGTGCACATGTGTAATACTACACATGTTTATGTGTAACACCTCGTAAAATCACGTCCAATGATGTATTGACACGTGTAGTAACCCTAATGAAGTCAAACATTGAAATTTAGGGACTAATTTTTCGAAAAATCAAAAACTTTGATTATGAAAGGACGGGAAGCGTTAGCATACCTAAAATAAGTTTCTAAATAACCTCTTACGATGTTTATATTCACAAATGTGCCACTTGATGATTAAGTGTAGCCGTTTGTGGAATTAATTAAAAGTTTGCGTAATGAAGGGTTAAAAGCGTCAACATGTTAATTCTTACCTCTGAGTGACCTTTTAACAAACCGGGAGATTCATAATATTTAATTATACTCTCGGGAATGCCAAATGATGGTTGTCTAAGGTTTTTATGCATATAAGTAAAGTTACGCGCAAATTTGCAAGTTAGAAGGACTAAAAGTGTCAATATGTTTAATTATACCTCTGAATGACCTTTTAGCGAAACCGAAGCATCGTTATGTTTAATAATACTTTCAAGGATGCCTAATATGGATTAGATGAGGCTTCAATGCTAATAAATGATGAGATACGCAAGTTTTTGCAATAGAGGGGCCTAAAGCATCAACTTTTGAATCTACACCATTCGGTGACTATTTAAGCAAACGGGAGCATAATAATATTTAAATATATGCTTGGGAATGATTATTATGGGCCATGGAAGGCTTAGATATCATTAAACGGCATTTTGCGCTACTTTGCGCAATTAAGGGACTAATTGCGTCAAACTGCAAAAGTATGTCAACTCGTATAGAATCGGACCTTTCGGAATATGACTATAAGTTAAAAATACCCTATTTATCCCTTATATAGCTTAGATATAGGCTTAGAGGTGTTTGGTGCGCAAAAATAAACTTTTATGTCATGCAGGGACTAAAAGTGTCAAAAAGTGCACAAGTTTGCATTTTCGCGCATATCTTACAATCTGAATATACCCGGACACCCAAAAATTTATGTAAGCACTAAAATATTTTATTTTAGTGTTTGGCTTGATAAAATTCCATTCGTCGCGTAATTTGGTTCGTTTTTCGCGTCCGTCCTTGTTTCGTCGTAATTAGCCGAACAGCGTGACCGTACGACCAAACAAACCAACATCCGGCATATTTTTGAGCATGTTCATGTTCCGTATGCTTAGGCATCATTGTAGAGCCTTAAAAATGGTTTAACGGGCCTTAGATGTGTCGGAAATGACAATTATCAATTGCAGGGACCAAAACTGACATTTCTGTCAAAATTGGCTTAGGAGTGGGGAGTAAGACTTGGCCCATTTCTTACACCGGGCGCGAGAGCCTATCAGACCTGCAAAACAGCTGATTTCAAACCAGCAGCTGGGTTTTTGGGTTTGCAAATGGTTTTTAACAAGTCTATGGGCTATTTTGGGGCACCCATGGTATTCTAAAACCATGGGCACACATGTAAGGCTCAGATCGAAGCTCGTTTTTCGATGAACGATCCTAACGGTGGCCCGAAAATTATATAAACCCCATGATTTTTCAATTGCAAAACTCACACATGATCTGAATATTCTCTAAGTTGAAGCTCAAAGCTTCATACCTGAGAATTTATAGATCATACCTCCTTGCTTGGACCCTTTGTAAGTGTCCTTTCGTGCTTAGTTCAATTATTTAGCGTTTTTAGCCAAAAAGTCAAGAGTTGTGATATATGCTTTGACTTTTAAATGGTTGAGCCATGGTTCGCAACGAACATGGCTACGTGACCGTAATTAGGTAGGTGTTTAACTCTCAAAAAGGGCACCTCCTAATTACCAAGTTTACTTAGTTAAATTGTCGGGTCAAATAAAAGTCAAACGGGTTAGTTTTAAATAAAATACATAACTATTAATATAAAAGCCATAAAATCAGTTTTATCACTTTAATAACTTGGTAAATATTAGTTGAACATGCCTAAGCATGATTCAACCCGACAATTCTAAGTATAGGCACGGTTCGGAACCGAAAGTCGCAAAAGTTGACTTTTGCTTTGACTTTTAGTTCTGACCCGATTTAGCTTAGTTTAGATATGCCTTAGGATTCCTTTAGGACCATATTACAGGTTAGTATAACTCTCTAAAGTTATACAACTTGGTTCCATAGAAATCCTAGTTCATGCATGTTTTCGTTAAATGCCTAATTGTTGACCGTTATGCCCTTTTGACCTTAAAATGATATTTTTGAAAATGTGAGAGGATATAAACCTTCACTACTGAATTATAAACTTGTCCCTTAAATTTGACATCAGTTTGAGGTCTAGATTAGGAGTTATGCTCATTAGCGTAAATGAAAAGCTTTTTATTAATTAAACGGCATAATTAGCGTATAGCCCATCTAAACCCAATTTTTAATACCAAACTTTTTACCTACTGATATAAAGTAATATTTTGAGATTTTTAAAGATTTTTATTTATTTTTAGGCTGAGAATAACATAGGGTTCTAGCTTTAATTCGGTAATTGCCGGTTTTGCCCTTTTGGGCTATAAAATGAGTTTTATAAATCCTTTTGACCCCAAACCTTTTTCTACTTATCTAATATGATAAATAAAATATTTTGAGCCTTCTGGAATAATAAAAACATCAACTTTCCTTTGAAAACCCGGAAATGGCTCCAAATCGCCTTTTTAAGCGTTTTAACGCATAGTATGTATCAAAACTAGTTTAAAGATATAAAGGGTAATGCCTACTGATTTTCTCAGTAAATTTTTATATTTTAACAGTAAGCAAAAGTTTTAAACTCAGATTTCCAGTTTTGGCCTTTTAGGCTTATGTGAAATTACCAAAATGCCCTTACGGTGCATAGTATGGTTATAATTAATAAATTTCACGTATAAGTGATACTCTACTGTTATAACTTATTAAAATAAGTATATTTACTGATTTAATCAGACCTGTAACGCAGATTACTATTTAAACTCTTTTATAAACTTTAAAATGACCAAAATGCCCTTGCGAGGCATAGTTTGAGTTAAAAGTCATCTTGGGCATAATGGAAGGTATCCTACTGATATCACAACATATTTAAGGCATATTAACTTAGGAAACCTGTTCATGACTCTTGTGGTTACCCGTTACGCCCTTTTCGCGTTCGGGTCGGCTTATGTAACTAGTTTGCATAAAGTAACCGAAACGGGTCAAACCTTATCATTTTCACCTCAAAATCCAGAATGTGTTTAGTTTACCCATATTATACAAGTCTCCAAACTTGTCGGGTCTAAATCACATTCTAATCCGGTCTACGCTTAATCTTGCGTTTTGAACCGTAAACCTTTCCTTAAAACTAACCGGTCTAAGCATAGGCTTAATTAAGACCTGTTAGGAATCTAATAGGTTATTAAAAACCTTCATTCCAGATTAAGAGCCCCAGTAGAAGTACTTGTGCTTGCTGATTTGATTTACAGCTGGGATTGAATTTATATTTAGCTCAGGTAAATACTCTTAACTTATTTTCCGTATACGGGCTTGGGATATGGTATTATAATAATACCGCTTGGTCGGGTATTGAGTGTTTAATGGTATTGTGATTAAATTATTGAGGTAACCCGCTTCAATCTGTCTTGTTTGAAATAAAGGCATTTATGTCACACCCCGATTTCCACGTGTATCACCGGTGGGCCCGGTGGGGGATTACCGTGACGTAGTTGGCAACAATATAGTCAAACCACACAATTATATGAATGCACAGCGGAAGCATAAAGATAAATATAATTCAACCATTGATTGTAATATCGAATGTATCACAAATAGTCGAATGGTATCCACAGGGGGATCAAAATAATAAAAAGTATTGTTCAACAGACGAGGCATCAAAAGCTTGCGAGACTCTTTAAGATGCTAAGGAGTTATAGCCAGCCGATTACGTTTAGTACCTGCAGTTAATCTTTTTGGAAAAATACGTCAGTTTACACTGGTAAATACATTCAACCGACACTTTTGTAAAATGTTTATTAAAATTTATTTGAATGCACAAGGCACAAACTCTTTTATAACTTGGGATAATTTATAATTAAATCTTGTAAAGAATTACATGTTTGCTATGCGTTCGGTCGCCCGGGTCGTGCCGGGTTAAAGTTTAATAGACACACCACATAGCATATAACACCGTGGCAGGTAACTGATATTCGCTAATTTACACATATTTTAGTCCCCCGTTTTACCCCTATTTTATGCGTTTTCGGCCGTAAAACCGTCATTCGGATACTTAATTATCTACATTTTTGTTTACAGGCCTAAAACAGCATACCAGACAAAATGATAGCGAAAACGAGGACTTTCCGGACAAAACGACGAAGCTGCGAAGATTCTGTTGGAAAAACTGACCTGGGCGTGTTGCACGGTCATGCGACCTCATGCACGACCGTGCATATCCGACAAATCATGAATGCCGGCAGTGAACGAGGCGTGCAACACTGCGTGCAAGGCATTGCAGGCCAACCCGAAAAGGCACGGTCATTCCATATGCGGAACGGTCGTGCGGATCCGACGTTCCAGGAAAACCTCGGAGCTGAACGACCACAAGACTAGGCGTGCAACAAAATGCCGGTATGGAACGGCCGTGCCAGATCAAGAACGCCCGTGCATGTGCGAAGACCAGTCAACGATCTGTGACGTCATGCGGTATGGTGGACCACCACCAATAATGCTTAAAGTGCACGGTCGTGCGATCGGGAGAACGGCCGTGCGACACCGAAAAAGCATATAAACAGAACAGAACCATTCTATCCGTAACTCTGGAATTTTGGAGAGCTTTGCAGGCGATTTTGAGGCTCCGAAGGCTTCTGCTTTCACTCGGATTCAAGCCACATTGCCCGGTTTTGCTCATTTACTATCCGGATTCTTAATCTTGTGCTTGTTTATGGTTGGGTTTTCTACTCTTTCCATGTTTTTGTTAATCTTTCAAGCATTTAGATTAATATTTATGTATTATTGTAGCCTTTGGGCAAAAACACAACAATCCCTTGCTTGATTATAATCATTAGTATGTTAATCTATGTTTGTAATGACATTTTGAAGTGTTTTCTATGATTATCTTTGATGATTAGTTTGCAACCTTGTTATTGATATTGATTTCTTGATTATAAGTAATTGTGTTGGATGATTGGTGCTTGGTTAGGTAAGATAGTTGAAAAATGAAGCTTATTTAATCATGTATTAGTAAACTTTAAACTTTGTTAACTAGCTTAACTTGGTTAAAATGTGGGCACCATGATACTCTAACGGGTTAGTGGTTTAATAAAATGTAATTATTGTTAATCAAGAAAGCTTGCCTTCACGGAAGGACTCTAACGGGTTAGATGGTGTTGTTACGAATTCTTGCCATGATTTGTTAGCTTAGTTAGTAGTTTCGGCCAAAATTGCTATCTTGGTGAATTTATGTGCAAGATTTGTAAAATGAACTCGGTTGTGATTTAATCTAGTTTATGCTTGTCTCGGTGGTTGCATTGTGTTTATCGGTGTTACTTTCCTTGATTAAGTGAGGTTAGAAAACTCCTAACGGATGACTAACTTATTTTTAGGAGATTTTTGTAGACATTTATCAATTGCACGTTAAAGAACAATTTTAGGTGGTTAAAGTGTGTTTATCGTTTTAACTTTCCGAATGATTGTCATGTTAGGATTCCCGAAAGGGATACTAATTGTCTTAAAATGGAAAATTGACCGAATGCTTCTAGTGCCAAAACTGACTTAGTTGACATGCTTTGGTTGTGTATTAAGCAAAGCTATTTATATATAATTTACTATGTTTTTTAAGTATTTATTTATGCTTACTTTAGATTAATTAAAACCAAAACAACGTATGTTTTTACCGGTAATTTAGTGGCAAAGGTCTAGTATTATTTCTCCGCCCATTTCCGTGGATCGATACTTGGTTCTTACCGATACTTTACTACATATATGACGGGGTACACTTGCCTCTTCCGTGTGTGTTTTGATGTAAAAGTAATAATCACTTTTATAAATTTAAAACCAATTCGTGTGTAAATTCATTGTAAAAATATGTACAGCCGCACACGTACCAGTAACCAACGGCTATACTTTTATAGGTATAGACATAATGCCGGGTGTACGCCTACACCCGGATGTCGAGGTCGTGGCCATTTCGTAAAATGATGCCAAGGATATCCGGGACATGGTCATTAAGCCCCCAAAGGCGTTAAGCCAACAAAACAAGTTTTTAAACGGGTCACATTGATAATACCCAACTACAAATGAGTTGGGGTCAATTGCCCGACCAAGCGGTATTTTAGATACCGTACCCCAAGCCCGTAATACGGAAAATAAGTTAAAAGTATTTACCTTTGCAAGTATAGTCCTTAATTGATTAAATCACAGATATCTTTTACTGGGCTCCTATTCTGGAACGAAGGTTTTAAAATAACCTATTAGAATCCTAACGGGTCTTTATATTTGCCGTAGCTTAGACCGGTCAGTTTCAAGGATAGTTACGGTTTAATCGCTTGACGGGCGAAAACCGTGAATGGAGTGTGATTTTTGACCCAACAAGTTTGAAGACTTGTTTTATATGGGTATAATAATCATACTCTGGAATTTGCGGTCGAAACAATATGGTTTGACCCGTATCGGCTAATCTATGTAAACTAGTTACATAAGCCGAACTGTGCGCGCAACAGGCGCAACGGGTAACCGTAAGAGTCCTACGCTGTTTTCCTAAGTCAATATACTTTAAAGAGGCTGTGGTATCAGTAGGATACCTTCCATAATGCCCGTAACGAGTTTAAGTTGATATTATGCCCCGTAGGGGTATTTCGGTCATTTTAAAGACTTTTAAAAGAGGTTTTAGAGTTCTACAGGAAATCTGAGTTTCCCGATCAGTTTATAAAGTTCAAAATACTTTATTTATTATTTAAAATCAGTAGCAACTGGAATCGGGTCAAAAGACCTTATAGAACTCAAGTTATGGCCGAAAAGGGCATATTCGGTATTTACCGAACCTTAGCCATAACCGCAGGTTATGAGCAGGTTAAAAATAATTAAAAATCTTTAAAAATCCCAAAATATTATTTTACAACAGTGGGTATAAGGTTTGGTGTCGAAATCCGGGTTTAGATAGGCGTTATGCTAATTGCGCTATTTAATTACTAAAGTTCCGTAATTTGCGCTATTTAGCATAACTCTTATTCTGGACCTCGGATTGACATGAAATTTTAGGGACATGTTTAGAAATCAGTAACTAAGGTTATGATTCCTTCACATGTCCGAAATTCTCGTTTTAATTTATAAAGGGCGTTACGGTCAACTTTTAAGCAATTAACGGAAATGTGTAAAAGACTTGGACAAACGACGAACCGGTCACAGAGGGTTATACCATCATGTAACCTGGTCCTAGGAGAGTCCTAAGGCATATCTAAATCTCACTTTGACGGGTCAGAACTGAAGTCAAAGCAAAAGTCAAACTTTTGCGACATTCGGCTCCGAACCGGGTCAATATAGAAAATGGCCGGATGAAACAAGCTTAGACGTGTTAATACACTTATTATCATGTTTTACGAGTGTTCAAACAGGTTGCATACCATCTACATTACAGATTATATGTAAAATCGCAAAATAGCTTTCTGTTGACTTTTTCTAAGCATGTTTGACTCGTTATTTGAACTAGTTAGAGTGGTGATCAGAGGGAACCCTTTTAGGGGTTTATTACCCACATAAATACCAACACATAACCATCTTTGATTCGGTAAATCACTGGACCATTTGTGATTAACCGTTAAGTCAACCGTTAGTTACGGCGGATTGACTTTTAAGCTAAAACTAAGCAAAAACTAAACCACAAATGGTTGAACAAACTTACAGAAGCTTTATGCACGAAATGTTAAGCTTAGAATGAAGTATTGAGCTCCAGAGATGATCAGAGATGCAAGAGAAGGTGTGAGGAATACTTGTTGCACAAAGTGGCCTTTTATAGGCAATTTAGATCATCAAGATCATCACAACAAGGTCTACCCATGCTCCCTGATCATCCACATGTGTCCTATAGTGCTAGGGAGTGATTAGGGGTCGCCCATACCTCTGGGAAACCCATACATTAATGTTTTACCGCTTTAAACAGCCAACAGCCAACTTTCTGTCGCTGGGCATCGCTTACGGACCGTATGGCTTGGGCCTTGCGGTCCGTAAGCCTGTGGCGGAGACAAGCTAAATCTTTCACCTCCTTACGGTCCGTAAGGCAGGACCTTTGCGGTCCGTAAGGGTTGTTTTAAATCTTTTTAAATCTTTTGTAATGATTAACGAAATCTTCGGTAATTAATAACCTGACCTTTCGGGTTTGAAGGGGTAACTTTGCGATTTGGCCCTCGGTTAATTACAATTAAGGGCCTCGTGCCTTTTACCCGTACTGTTAAGCCCCTGGTTAGTTTAATTATTATCCGGAAGCCTTAACTTTCATTGTTGACGCTTTTAACCCCTCTCGTACGAATTTGATCATAACTTTCTCGTTTTAAAACGGAACTTCGCGGAATTTATATAGTACATTATAGTGAGCGTATTTTACTGTTACAAAGCCTCGGGTTCGTCAAAGGGTCACTCAGAGGTATAATTAAACATGTTGACACAGTTAACCCCTGCAGCTTGTAATCTCTCACTTTCTTCCGCGTTTCGCTTCCGTACGATCCATGATTTATTCGTTTGAAGGTACGAGCATCGTCTTAGGTTTTCTATACAGTATATTTACCCTTTGTTGGCATTTATAACCCTCGAATTTACATACTTTCAAGGTTTGTCAAATTTAGTCCTTTATTTCATATCTAATGCCACGTGTAAACTAATGACACGTGTTAACACATTATTGGACACAAAATTTCGAGGTGTTACATCCTCACCCCCTTAAAATAAATCTCGACCCGAGATTTACTCAAACAAATAAGGGTATTTCTCTTTCATCGTGGATTCAACTTCCCACGTGAATTCGGGACCTCTCCGGGCATCCCATTTAACCTTAACTATAGGTACATGCTTTCTTCGAAGCTTTTTCACCTGTCGGTCTTCAATCGACAAAGGCTTCTCTACAAACTTCAAGCTCTCATCTATATGCACATCTGTGTGTGGGATCACCAATGATTCATCAGCGAAGCACTTCTTTAGATTGCAGATGTGGAACACATTGTGAATTCCATTGAGCTCTTCTGGTAAGTTCAACTTATAGGCAACTGACCCGACACGTTCGATAACCTCAAAAGGTCCTATGTATCTCGGGCTCAGTTTGCCCTTCTTACCGAAGCGCATCACCCCCTTCCAGGGTGATACTTTTAGTAACATTTTTTCACCTACCTCGAAGTGAAAATCCTTGCGTTTTGGATCAGCGTAACTTTTCTGCCTATCACGGGCAGCTTTGAGACGCTCTCGAATCTGGACAATCTTGTCCGTTGTTTCGAAGACTATCTCTGGTCCTGATAATTGAACCTCTCCAACTTCCGCCCAAGAGACAGGCGATCTACACTTTCTACCGTATAATGCCTCGAAAGGCGCAGCCTTTATGCTGGTATGGTAGCTATTGTTGTAGTAGAATTCGATTAGTGGAAGGTTCTTATCCCAACTACCACCCAAATCGATAGCACATGCCCGCAGCATGTCTTCCAACGTTTGAATAGTACGCTCACTCTGACCGTCTGTCTGAGGATGGTAAGCCGTACTAAAATTCAAACGTGTGCCCAAAGATTGCTGGAAGCTTTTCCAGAAATGAGACGTGTATCTAGTATCTCGATCAGAGATAATAGACACAGGTATGCCATGTAGGGCTACAATCTTATCAACGTATAACTGGGCTAAAGTGTCGGAGCTATAAGTCTCCTTGATGGTAAGAAATGAGCTGACTTAGTCAGTCTATCGACTATAACCCATATCGTGTCATTTCCTTTCCTCGTCTTGGGTAACTTGGTGATAAAATCCATAGTTACGCATTCCCACTTCCATTCAGGGAGCTCAGGCTGTTGTAGCAAGCCAGATGGCTTTTGATGCTCAGCCTTGACTTGCGCACAAGTCAAGCATTTGGCTACATAAGCGGCTACAGACTTTTTCAAGCCTATCCACCAATATTTTGCCTTTAGATCCTGATACATTTTATCTGCTCCAGGATGGACAGAATATTTGGAACTATGGGCTTCTTGGAGGATAACATCTCGTAGTCCTCCATATATAGGAACCCATATTCGCCCATTCAATCGCAAAATTCCATCCTTGCTAAGAGTTAACTGCTCCTCAGTTACTCCTAACTTCTCCTTAGGATAATTAGCTTCCAACACAGCCTCCCGCTGTGCAGCTAATATCCTTTCTATCAAATTATTCCTTACTTCAATGCTCTTGGCATTGATTCGAATGGGTTTCACCCTTTCCTTCCTACTCAGGGCATCAGCGACTACATTCGCCTTGCCGGGATGATATTTGATTTCACAATCATAATCATTTAAGGTTTCCATCCAACGGCGTTGCCTCATGTTTAATTCCTTCTGGTTAAACAGATGTTGAAGGCTCTTGTGATCTGAATAGATCACAAACTTGATTCCGTATAGATAATGCCTCCACAGTTTTAGTGCGAACACAACGGCACCCAACTCCAAGTCATGGGTGGTGTAATTCTTTTCGTGCACCTTTAACTGTCTCGAAGCATAGGCAATCACCTTGCCTTTCTGCATGAGCACACACCCCATGCCAGCGTGTGACGCGTCGCAGTAAACTACGAATTCTTCGGTACCTTCCGGTAGTGTTAACACAGGAGCGTTGCTTAGCTTTTGCTTTAAAATATCAAAGGACTCTTGCTGCTTAGGGTCCCAAACAAACTTTTTCTTCTTCTTGGTCAAGGAGGTTAAGGGCGCAACAATCCTTGAAAAATTTTCAATGAATCTCCTGTAGTATCCTGCTAATCCCAGCAAACTACGAATTTCGGTAGGCGTCTTTGGCTCTTGCCAATTCATGACTGCCTCTACCTTAGCGGGATCCACCTGGATACCACGCTCACTGACGACATGTCCAAGAAATTGGACTGCTCGTAGCCAGAGTTCGCACTTAGAGAATTTGGCATAGAGTTTCTCCTGATGCAGCAATTTGAGAATACAGCGAAGGTGTTTCTCGTGGTCAGCTTTGTTCTTTGAGTAGATAAGAATGTCGTCGATGAACACGATGACAAATTTGTCCAAATACGGATTGCAGACGCGATTCATGAGATCCATGAACGCAGCCGGTGCATTTGTGAGCCCAAAAGGCATTACTAGGAACTCGTAGTGACCGTAGCGAGTCCTAAATGCTGTTTTATGTACGTCTTCATCTCTGACTTTCAGTTGATGATAGCCTGACCTCAAATCGATCTTTGAAAAGTAACTTGCCCCTTGTAACTGATCGAACAAATCGTCGATTCTCGGCAAGAGATATCTATTCTTTATCGTGACCTTATTAAGCTCGCGATAGTCGATGCATAGGCGCATCGATCCGTCCTTCTTCTTCACAAACAGGACAGGTGCTCCCCAGGGAGATGAACTAGGCTTGATGAAACCTTTCGCTAATAGTTCATCCAGCTGTGTCCTCAACTCCTTCATTTCTGTTGGTGCTAGCCTGTAAGGTGCCCTAGCAATAGGAGCTGCTCCAGGGATGATATCGATTCTGAATTCCACTTGGCTATCTGGTGGCAACCCAGGTAGATCTTCGGGGAAAACTTCTGGATACTCCGAAATGACGGGAATATCTTCTATTTTTGGTTTGGGCTATTCAATAATCACCTGTGCCATGTAGATGACACAGCCTCTTTTTAAACATCTTGAAGCCTTGAGTATAGTTACGTTCTTGGGCAATCCATACTGCGTATCTCCTCGAATGGTAAGCGATTCACCAGTCGGAGTCTTTAGCACTATATGTTTTCTGTTGCAGACGATCTGGGCCTGGTTGTGGGATAACCAGTCCATACCCAGAACTATGTCAAAACCAGCCAGTTTAAAGGGAAGTAGAGATAGAGGAAAAGAGTGGTTCTTAATGGATATCACACATCCATCTAGTATAGTGGAGACGGTTTCTACCGTGCCATCTGCTAGCTCTACCTCGTAATTCACATTTAAGGTTTTGACAGGCATATTCAGCTAGTTGCAAAATTTTTGGTCCACGAAGGACTTATCAGCACCTGAATCAAAAAGTACTCTTGCAAAGATATTATTTACAAGAAAAGTACCTGTGATTACGTTATCGTCTTGCAAAGCTTCCTTCACATCCATCTTGAAGACTCTGGCATTGTTCTTTTTGGCTTCTTCCGGCTTTCTGGCGTATTTGGGGCAGTTGCTTTTAACGTGCCCCTTCTCATTGCAGTTATAGCAGGTCGCATCTTTTATCTTCTTGCAGTCCACAGTCTTGTGGTCCTTGGACTTACACAGTCCACAAGTATACGACCTCGACTGAGACTGTGAGTTCGACCCAAGCCTACACTTCCCAAAGTGATACTTCTGGCAGTTTTTGCACTTGGGCTTCTCTCCAGCTTGTTGCCCATCTTTCCTCGACTCTGGCCCTCTCTTGTTATCATCGTTCCCACGGTGTTTCTTGCCCGACCTTCATGAGGTATCGTCCTCACGCTTCCTCTTCTCGGCTTCTTTGTTCCTCAGCGACCGTTGCCGGACCGCATCCTGAGTGAGGGACAAAGATAAGTCGGTCACAGATCTGAAGGTCGTTGCCCGTGAGGCCTTCACACTTGCCTTAATCTCGGGGGCTAACCCACCGATGAAACGAGCGATTCTCCTTGGCTCCGGGGTTACGAGATATGGAACCAACCGAGACATCGTGTTGAAGCTCGTTAGGTAAGCTTGGCAGTCGAGGTTTGTCATCACCAATGACACAAAATCGGATTCTATCTTTTCCACCTCGTGTTGAGGGCAGTAATTTTCTTTGATGAGAGAAATGAATTCCTCCCAAGTCATGCTGTATAGCACAGTCTTTCCCGAGGCCTGAACCAATGCCATCCACCAAGCCAGGGCCTCGCCCTTAAATGATTGTGACACAAACTTTACCACATCCCTTTCCGCACAGCCACTGATGTCCACCACGGTGTCCATCTCATCCAGCCACGTCATACAATCGACGGCACCTTTCTCCCCCGTGAAGTCTCGGGGTTTACAAGACACAAAGTATTTGTAGGTGCAGCCCCTGGCACGGGAGGCATCAGTATACTCCCTTTCACGACGAACACTGTTTTCATTGGACGAGTGATTATCATCGTCCTTCTTGGGCTTTGACAGGGGTTTGCTGTGGGATTTTGAGTGTGTCTTCGGCTTGGAGGGTGGTTTGGATACGGTTCTGCTCCGAGATTCGGTATATTGTCGATCTAGAGCTGCCTGAACAGCGTTGTCGACAAGAGCTTTTAATTGAGCGCCCGTTAAATGTACTTGGGCGTTATCATAATCGTCTTCACTTGTATGACTATTTTCTCCATTAGGGTTCGCCATGGTAACTTGAATCTGTTACAGAAGATAACGAAAATTTTGTTTAGGAGTTTATTATTGAATTATCTTTTATGGCAATTCATTAACCATGGTAACAGAGACCATATCTGGTTAATTTGTTACTCACTTTTTATTTAGGATTTGAACATACCTATCCTAATTACAATTTATATTGCTAGTGGCATAAAGCCTAGTCACGAGGACGTTATATAATATTAGCCGAGATTACAGAGAATCAAGGTATGAAGGTTTGAACCGTAGTCCTTTTTACCCTTTCTGACAGGGAGTCATAGACCACCACTGTCTTTTGTCTTATTATGACAATGATTATGGCCCATAGGCACTACATCACTAATGGATGTTTGATAATTCGGCCCGTAGGCACTACATCGCTAATGGATGTTTAACAAGTGATCATCTTCATTGATGATTTAACCCATGATTTATTATATCATTAATTTGGGCTTTGAAATCCTTAGAAGGATCCTTACATAAGAATGACGCATGCGATTTTAACGAATCACATCTGTCATGAACGTTAACATGATTACAGAGGTTAACTGGAATTCTGAATCTTTTTAATCAGGTCTTACCATCTTGGCCGGGTCTAAAAGACACCTGGCTAGGTTTCACTCTTAAGATTCTTTATTTAGGCGGATTTAATTTAAAAGGAATGATTTTGATTTAAACAAAAATGAAATTTTAACATAACATTCCATAACTTCAAATACGATTACACGTTGCCCTAAACGGGACTTTTAAACAAGTACATACCTACATAGAGGTTAATAAAGAGACAAGTCCACGCAGGGACCATTACAAGATAAGTGTCCACGCAGGGACTAAAGGATAAGTCCACGTAGGGACTGAAATACGATAAACGTCCACGCAGGGACTTATTTAAAATAGACATTACATTAGAACATATATAAGGACTAATGGTCACGTTTCTTCTTCTTGCCTTTCAACAGGTTCGCTAGACCCTTAAGGAATCCCCTGTTGTTCTTTCGTTCTTCCTCGAAATCCCGTTCCACACGAGTTAAGCGGTGGAGGATTTCTTCTTGTTCAGGAGGGGAGAAACGTGGTTGTGGCGCCGGTTGGGGAACTGGAGGTCTAGGAGGTGCTGGATACCCATGAGCTGAGTAGTCCGGTATCCCCATCTTTCCAAAAGCTCCGTCGGGATAGCGGGCATTATACCTAGCCGCTACCACATATGGGTCGCGCTCATAGTTGTAATTGTAATGTGCGTGCGATGACGGTTCGAACGGGTTGTATGCCGCTGGACCCGTGTATGCAGGTATTGGGTGGTCATACCCAAATGGTGGCGAAGATGGTGCAATTGGTGCGGAGTTCGCCTCCTGTACTGGACTTAAAGGTCCTTCTTCAGGTACAGACGGATAGTGACTAGCACTCGAGTGGCGAGGGGTGCGGAAGTGAAATTCCCCTCCTCGGGTGGACATACGAGCACCCGATCTCCTACGCCTCGGCGGATCAGGCATTACTGGTTGAACCGGTGGCGGAGGTGGTGGCGTTACTGCCACGAAGCGTGGATCCTCGGAGGGATCTTGTTGTTGTTGCTACTCGTGTTGCGATGTCTGATGGGAGGGTGTGAAGTACCACTCGTGCTGGTTGAACAGCGCTTGAAAGCTATCTGGCCCTTGATAAGGTGTGCCATGGAAAGAAGATCCATCGGAGATCTCGATAGGATGTGTGGGCGTACCACGAGCAGGTTCGATTGGATCAGTGTCCTCATCCATATGGTCTTCTGAGAAGTGATCCTGTGGTCCTAACGGGACAAAGCCTGCAGGTTCCTGAATGTAATCTGCTGGGTTAAACTGACCCCTGAAGTAAGGAGTGGGATCGTCAAAAGCACGGTGCGATACCGAACGCTGTAGAGGCATGTAGGAGGGTTGAGGGTTATTGGGATCATTCTCGGAATCTGGCCCGAACGAGTGACGGTACGATGGCGTTGAGCTGTGCGAGGTGGAATGTCTCACAGGTTCGAAAAGTTTTCTCCGTCTTTGTGGTTCTTCACTCCTTGTGGTCGAAGGAGCTCGCGTATTCGAAGGTCCAGCTTCGTGATCGTGGTGAGTAACGATCTCTCCTCTGCCTCTTCTTCCTCTTCCTCTTCCTCGGAAAATTACAGGTGCCATATTTCCTGCTTTCAAAACTTTAAATAACAATAATAATAAAAAGACAAACTTGGAATAACAATTCGGATTTGTCCTGTGTTCTTGTCTAGACTCAAGTATGTGCAATTGTGTCACTGAGATTAAACACATTAGGATAGTGTTTAATTCACTCAATGTTGGCTCTGATACCAACCTGTCACACCCCGATTTCCACGTGTATCACCGGTGGGCCCGGTGGGGGATTACCGTGACGTAGTTGGCAACAATATAGTCAAACCACACAATTATATGAATGCACAGTGGAAGCATAAAGATAAATATAATTCAACCATTGATTGTAATATCGAATGTATCACAAATAGTCGAATGGTATCCACAGGGGGATCAAAATAATTAAAAGTATTGTTCAACAGACGAGGCATCAAAAGCTTGCGAGACTCTTTAAGATGCTAAGGAGTTATAGCCAGCCGATTACGTTTAGTACCTGCAGTTAATCTTTTTGGGAAAATACGTCAGTTTACACTGGTAAATACATTCAACCGACACTTTTGTAAAATGTTTATTGAAATTTATTTGAATGCACAAGGCACAAACTCTTTTATAACTTGGGATAATTTATAATTAAATCTTGTAAAGGATTACATGTTTGCTATGCGTTCGGTCGCCCGGGTCGTGCCGGGTTAAAGTTTAATAGACACACCACATAGCATATAACACCGTGGCGGGTAACCAACGGCTATACTTTTATAGTTATAGACATAATGCCGGGTGTACGCCTACACCCGGATGTCGAGGTCGTGGCCATTTCGTAAAATGATGCCAAGGATATCCGGGACATGGTCATTAAGCCCCCAAAGGCGTTAAGCCAACAAAACAAGTTTTTAAACGGGTCACATTGATAATACCCAACTACAAATGAGTTGGGGTCAGTTGCCCGACCAAGCGGTATTTTAGATACCGTACCCCAAGCCCGTAATACGGAAAATAAGTTAAAAGTATTTACCTTTGCAAGTATAGTCCTTAATTGATTAAATCACATATATCTTTTACTGGGCTCCTATTCTGGAACGAAGGTTTTATAATAACCTATTAGAATCCTAACGGGTCTTTATATTTGCCGTAGCTTAGACCGGTCAGTTTCAAGGATAGTTACGGTTTAATCGCTTGAAGGGCGAAAACCGTGAATGGAGTGTGATTTTTGACCCAACAAGTTTGAAGACTTGTTTTATATGGGTATAATAATCATACTCTGGAATTTGCGGTCGAAACAATATGGTTTGACCCGTATCGGCTAATCTATGTAAACTAGTTACATAAGCCGAACCGTGCGCGCAATAGGCGCAACGGGTAACCGTAAGAGTCCTATGCTGTTTTCCTAAGTCAATATACTTTAAAGAGGCTGTGGTATCAGTAGGATACCTTCCATAATGCCCGTAACGAGTTTAAGTTGATATTATGCCCCGTAGGGGTATTTCGGTCATTTTAAAGACTTTTAAAAGAGGTTTTAGAGTTCTACAGGAAATCTGAGTTTCCCGATCAGTTTATAAAGTTCAAAATACTTTATTTATTATTTAAAATCAGTAGCAACTGGAATCGGGTCAAAAGACCTTATAGAACTCAAGTTATGGCTGAAAAGGGCATATTCGGTATTTACCGAACCGTAGCCATAACCGCAGGTTATGAGCAGGTTAAAAATAATTAAAAATATTTAAAAATCCCAAAATATTATTTTACAATAGTGGGTATAAGGTTTGGTGTCGAAATCCGGGTTTAGATAGGCGTTATGCTAATTGCGCTATTTAATTACTAAAGTTCCGTAATTTGCGCTATTTAGCATAACTCTTATTCTGGACCTCGGATTAACATGAAATTTTAGGGACATGTTTAGAACTCAGTAACTAAAGTTATGATTCCTTCACATGTCCGAAATTCTCGTTTTAATTTATAAAGGGCGTTACGGTCAACTTTTAAGCAATTAACGGAAATGTGTAAAAGACTTGGACAAACGATGAACCGGTCACAGAGGGTTATACCATCATGTAACCTGGTCCTAGGAGAGTCCTAAGGCATATCTAAATCTCACTTTGACGGGTCAGAACTGAAGTCAAAGCAAAAGTCAAACTTTTGCGACATTCGGCTCCGAACCGGGTCAATATAGCAAATGGCCGGATGAAACAAGCTTAGACGTGTTAATACACTTATTATCATGTTTTACGAGTGTTCAAACAGGTTGCATACCATCTACATTACAGATTATATGTAAAATCGCAAAATAGCTTTCTGTTGACTTTTTCTAAGCATGTTTGACTCGTTATTTGAACTAGTTAGAGTGGTGATCAGAGGGAACCCTTTTAGGGGTTTATTACCCTCATAAATACCAACACATAACCATCTTTGATTCAGTAAATCACTGGACCATTTGTGATTAACCGTTAAGTAAACGTTTAGTTACGGCAGATTGACTTTTAAGCTAAAACTAAGCAAAAACTAAACCACAAATGGTTGAACAAACTTACAGAAGCTTTATGCACGAAATGTGAAGCTTAGAATGAAGTATTGAGCTCCAGAGATGATCAGAGATGCAAGAGAAGGTGTGAGGAATACTTGTTGCACAAAGTGGCCTTTTATAGGCAATTTAGATCATCAAGATCATCACAACAAGGTCTACCCATGCTCCCTGATCATCCACATGTGTCCTATAGTGCTAGGGAGTGATTAGGGGTCGCCCATACCTTTAGGAAACCCATACATTAATGTTTTACTGCTTTAAACAGCCAACAGCCAACTTTCTGTCGCTGGGCATCGCTTACGGACCGTATGGCTTGGGCCTTGCGGTCCGTAAGCCTGTGGCGGAGACAAGCTAAATCTTTCACCTCATTACGGTCCGTAAGGCAGGACCTTTGCGGTCCGTAAGGGTTGTTTTTAAATCTTTTTAAATCTTTTGTAATGATTAACGAAATCTTCGGTAATTAATAACCTGACCTTTCGGGTTTGAAGGGGTAACTTTGCGATTTGGCCCTCGGTTAATTACAATTAAGGGCCTCGTGCCTTTTACCCGTACTGTTAAGCCCCTGGTTAGTTTAATTATTATCCGGAAGCCTTAACTTTCATTGTTGACGCTTTTAACCCCTCTCGTACGAATTTGATCATAACTTTCTCGTTTTAAAACGGAACTTCGCGGAATTTATATAGTACATTATAGTGAGCGTATTTTACTGTTACAAAGCCTCGGGTTCGTCAAAGGGTCACTCAGAGGTATAATTAAACATGTTGACACAGTTAACCCCTGCAGCTTGTAATCTCTCACTTTCTTCCGCGTTTCGCTTCCGTACGATCCATGATTTATTCGTTTGAAGGTACGAGCATCGTTTTAGGTTTTCTATACAGTATATTTACCCTTTGTTGGCATTTATAACCCTCGAATTTACATACTTTCAAGGTTTGTCAACTTTAGTCCTTTATTTCATATCTAGTGCCACGTGTAAACTAATGACACGTGTTAACACATTATTGGACACAAAATTTCGAGGTGTTACAATTTAGGAGTTAATGACCATGTCCCGGATATCCTTGGTATCATTGTATTATAAAATGGCCACGTCTTATGCACGGGGTGTAGGCATACACCTGACTATTGCATAAGGGAAACGGTATCTCACGCTCATGTGGGCCTATACTTGTGGTGTGTCTGTTAATCTTGACCCGGTTTCTACATCGGGCCCTAAATATATAACGAACATGTAAATCTGTATACAAGATTATTTTTATATAATTGTCCCAAGTTATAAAAGAATTTTGTGCCTTGAGCATTCAAATTAATTTTCTAAACTATTTTCAAAATGAGTCAGTTAAGTTGTATTTACCAGTGTAAATTGACGTATTTTCCAAAAACGTTAAGTGACAGAAACTGTACGTAATTGGCTGGGATCTCAGGGCGTCAATAGGGAATCTTGCAAGTTCTAGATGCCTAAAGTCTGTTGAATAGTGTTTATCTTTCTATTTTAAGATCCGCCTGGGGATCCTTTACATTCCGTTTGTAATACTTGGATATTACTTTATATCGGGTTGTAATATTTTATCTTTTGCTTCCGCTGTGCATTCATTATTTGTGTTGTTTGACTATGATGATATCAACTACGTCACTTTACCCCCACCAGGCCTACCGCTGACACATGGAAAATAGGGGTGTCACAGGTTGGTATCAGAGCCAACACTGAGTGAATTAAACACTAGCCTTTTGTGTTTAATCTCAGTTGCACATTCTTGAGTCTAGACAAAGAACTTAGGACTACTCCTGATTCGTTTTTGTCCTTTATTTGTTTCCTTTGCAATTTGTCTGATCAGCCCCTGCATGGGCGAGTCAGTATTATTAGAAGTCCTGTGTTAGGGAAACCATGTACATGTTTAAATTTTATGGAACGGTTAGATTTAAAATAACGTTCCTATTATAAGATCTACCATTATTATAAAATGGCAAAATCTAAAAAGGACAAGACCTAGCCATGTGTCATTTTAAGGACAGGGCCAAGATGGCAGTTCCTCAAGTAGATACAGATCCTTATTAACATCCCCATTTAGGGTTGTTCTGCTTTTAATATTAAAAAGAATCTTAAAGGTAAGACCTAGCCTACCTGTCATTTCAGGCACGGCCAAGATGGTAAAACCTATTCAAAAGATTCAAATTCTTGTTAACATCTGAAAGCATGTTAACATTTTCGACAAACTGTGATATGATAAAATCACATAGGTCATCTTTAAATTGGGATATTTCAATTATCCCTTATTTATATAACCATCCCTTAAGGATGAAGTGCCTACGGGCTATAATTAACGTCCTGTGGGGCAAAAGACAGTTGTAATCTTTGACTCTCTGTCAAGAAAAAGGTAATGAAATATGTTCAAACTTAAATGCCTCGATTCTCCGAAATCATGGCTTATAAATTTAAAAACTGTCTTTGTGACTAGGCCTTTTGCGCCATTTTAATATCCTTAATGTTTTATAACTAGGATAAACTATAATGAAAATACTAATTAAATATAACTAACAAATTAACCAATATGGTTTATATTACCATGGTTGATGAATCGTCAAAAATGATGATTCCATAATAACCTCTAAATAAATCATTGTCAATATTTATGTAGCAATCAAGCTACATGGCTGGATCAGAGGAGGCTAACAGCCACCCGAAGGAGAACAATTACTACCAGAGTTAATATAACTGGTGCGGAACTGCAGGCATTGATAGATAATGTTGTTACTCGAGCTCATGACAGACAGTATAATGAGTCAAGTGGTGCACACTCTAAGACTCCATCTGTGGCTCGTAGTAACCCCCCTTCTAAATCACATGATTCAAAGGAGGACGATGTTCATAACTCGTCAAATCAGAGGAGTGTTCCGCCTAGACAGGTTGTGCTTAATCAAGAGCCACATGCTAAAACCTGTTCGTATAAATATTTTGTCTCCTGCAAGCCCAGAGACTTCACAGGAGAAAAAGGAGCCATCGACTGCATGACATGGCTCGAAGAGATGGACACTGTTGTTGATATTAGCGGATGTGCAGAGCAAGACATTGTGAAGTTTGTTTCACAATCTTTTAAAGGAGAAGCTCTAGCTTGGTGGAGGTCGCTAATTCAGGCCACTGGGAAAATCCCGTTGTATAATCAAACATGGGATCAGTTTGTTGCTCTTATCAAGGAAAATTACTGTCCTCAACATGAAGTTGAGAAAATTGAAGCTGATTTCTTGGCATTGGTCATGAAGGACTTAGATTGCCAGGCATATCTTACAAATTTCAATACTATATCTCGATTGGTTCCTTACTTGATCACACCGGAACCAAAGCGTATAGCTCGCTTTATTGGAGGCCTAGCCCCAGAAATCAAGGCAAGCGTAAAAGCATCAAGACCTACAACATTCAGGTCAGCGACAGATCTGTCGCTATCTCTCACACTTGACGTAGTCAGAAACAAGGCTGCTAAAGCTTCTGAAGAAGGGAAGCGTAAAAAGGAGGATGGGGGTTCCCATCGCTCCGATAAGAAGAAAAAGGGGAACTCTGATCATAGGAAGAGTTCCGAGTTTAATAAGGGTAACCAGCAGATGGGTGAAAAGACCAGGTGCAAAATATGTAGGAAATACCACCTGGGGAAATGCAGATTTGAATCTCAGCCTCTTCCTTGTGGAATCTGCAAGTCCAAGGAGCATAAGACCTTGGATTGCAAAAAGTTGAAAGACGCGACATGTTATGGTTGCAACGAGAAGGGGCACATCAAGACTAACTGCCCTAGGAATCAGAAGAAGTTTGAAGAGGCCAAGAAAGTAAACGCGTGAGTCTCCCAGAGGAACACCAAGAGGCAATACAGGAAGATGACATCATAAAAGGTACTTTTCCTTATCAACGATGCTTATATGGGGATTATTTGATTCTGGAGCACAAAAGTCTATCGTGGACAATAAATATTGTAAGCTGTTGTATCCGCCTCTTAAGATCTTAGGCTTATAGTGCAAGGTAGAACTGACCGATAACATTTAGAGACTGCTTCAACAACCTTAGTTGGATGCTTATTATCCAATAGGAGACACTCTTACCCAATATCCTAATATCAAGCTTTAAAGCTATTCAATCGTCAGTATGATCAAGACAGACGTGACAATTGATCCCCTGTCAAACGGGTGATGGACTAGGTCCAAACCTTAATCGCCATTAATGGTCTTTTGTGACCTAGCCTAAGTATAATTGATATATATACATATCTAAATGACATTCATTGAGAATGTTCGTACTATATTAACCGGTATGGTTAAACGATACCATGGGTTAGTGTATATTAGGTCATCAGGATGATGAATAGCGATTGTTGGGTTACAACTAAATAATTGTTTTATTTGGTGATAGGAACCAAATATCGAGTATGACAAACTCGGATAAGACAGTCGTTGATCGTGTTATGGATGATGCGACACATGTTAATGACACTACAATTGTGAACCTTAGAATTTCCAAAGATGTTCTTCAGACTATGATAGACGCAGCTGTTGGAAAAGCTGTGAAAAAGCTCAAGGAGCCCAATGCTATTTGCTCCAAATCTCAACTAAGACCACCCTTCATTAATCACGAGAAGGATCTCGTTCGTGCCTCTAATCTATAGGGTGAACTGAAAAGGAAAAGGGAGGAAGATAACTCCCAGAGCTCTAAAAAGAAGAACAAACAAAAGTCCAACCAGAAACCTAAATGCAAGACCTACAAGAAGCGCCATTGTGGGAAGTGCAGGTACGAACCAAAATCCCAATCGTAACCTAGGGTTTGTGGGATCTGCAAATCGAGGGAGCGTAAAACATTGGAATGCCAGAAGATAGGAGATGCGACTTGTTACAACTGTAACGAGAAAGGGCATATCAAATCAAATTACCCAAGGTATGCTAAGAAGCTTGTAGGAGATAAGAAGACCAGTGCTAAGGTCTCCCAGATGGATGCAAAAGAGGCCATACAAGATGACAATGTTATAACCGGTACGTCCTTATCCGTGATGTATATGCAAGGGTATTGTTTGATTCAGGTGCTGATAAGTCGTTGTGGAATAAATTTTGTAAGTTATTTAATCTGCCTGTTAGAACCCTAAGCATAAAATGTGAAGTTGAATAAAATGCTAGGAGTTCTGCTTTATTTCGGATACCAATCAATCCTTCATAGATGGTAAGTATAGCAAACTCTTAAAGACTCCCATGAGAACCCTAGATATTAAGTGTAAGGGAAAACTTACAGGCGAAATCATAGGAACCATTTCTTCTGCTCCTGTCAAAAGTCTTCAGTCATGAAATTCTAGTGTACCCTCTCTTCAGATGAAGTGCATCATCATAAGTAACTGATATATCTTGATCTCTATCGAATGCGAATACCAGATGGTACGACAAAAGTGTCATATGAGGATTGGTGTATCTTAATATGTTCCATAGATTGCTTCCATGCCTGATCAGTATGGAGGTTTAATGCATGGAACTCCAAAGATATTCCAATGGTCATACGGTATTAAAGTCAGCTAATGGTATTCAAAGAAGGTATCTAAAATGGAATTATCCAAGTAAATGTCCCTGGGTAAGAAATCCGTGGACTCGTAACACGAATGTGTCACTTATCTGACGCAGACCATGGTAAATGAACTGGAGCCTGAGAATTTGAAAAATCTCTGTAACCTCCTTGCGTTTTGACTATCTTCTCCAAGATTACCCCGTTTACCTCCTAAGAGGCGAGTAGAGTTAAGATTAAACATCCCGCTTAGGGCTTCAGTATTATGAAATCTCCATGTTGATTAGTACCACCAATTAGGGAATAGTCGAAACCCTGATTAAGTAAGTTTTAAAATAGAGGATTCTTATAGCCTAATTAAATATTCTGAGAGTTCGGTATAGTTAATTAAGAAAGACGGTTCATTTTGCCTATGCATTTGATTACCGCAACCCTAACTAGGCAACAATTAAGAATTGCCATCAGCTGCCCAGGATCGTCGACTTGTTCGACTAGCTGAAAGGATTAGTTACTCCTTAAGATTGATTTTAAGCAGTGGTTGGAATAACCATCTCACCTTAAATAAGCTTTTCTATAATAGTTGATATGTAAGTATCAAGCTGCTTCTTGGGAGACATTGTATAGATAGAATGTTAAACAATTATCGTTAGACAGAAAACTGGTAAGTTCAATTATCAGGATCTGAAAGTTGCCTTAGAAACAATGAATAAGATCATACAAATCCATAATCATTTGAAAGTTTCCAGTAGTCAGCGGAAAATCGAGGATTGATAAAAGTCGCAACCCTCTTAAGTCCTTAATAAGGAATAGGGTTCAATTGAAAGTATCGCTCTAAGAGGGGTGTACTGAAATTTTTATACAACAGGCTAGTTAAGCTCTGACTATATATGGGATCATTCGAGGAAATCGAATACATCAAAGGTCAATAGCTTATAAACTAAAACCTATTTATGGAACGTGGTGGAACTCGCAGTGTGACCCACACTAATGATTTAAGGATGTGTTTCACCAATAAGTCGAGAAGCATTATCACATGATGATATGCGTATCTATGATATGATAAGAAACCTGTATCGATTAAGGATCGTCAGGATCAGAATCTAAGGAAGAAAACATGAACCTATTATAAAGATCATTTAGGATGCCTCTAGAGGCCCAAATAGGCTGTGGAAGTTAGATCCACTGTCCGACAGAGAGTACTTCCATTACTTTAGCAAATCTCGAGGTCGAGATTTCTTTTAAGGGGGTGAGGATGTAACACCTCGTAAAATCACGTCCAATGATGTATTGACAAGTGTAGTAAACCCTAATGAAGTCAAACATTGAAATTTAGGGACTAATTTTTCGAAAAATCAAAAACTTTGATTATGAAAGGACGGGAAGCATTAGCATACCTAAAATAAGTTTCTAAATAACCTCTTATGATGTTTATATTCACAAATATGCCACTTGATGATTAAGTGTAGCCGTTTGTGGAATTAATTAAAAGTTTGCGCAATGAAGGGATAAAAGCGTCAACATGTTAATTCTTACTTCTGAGTGACCTTTTAACAAACCGGGAGCTTCATAATATTTAATTATACTCTCGGGAATGCCAAATGATGGCCATCTAAGGTTTTTATGCCTATAAGTAAAGTTACGCGCAACTTTGCAAGTTAGAAGGACTAAAAGTGTCAATATGTTTAATTATAACTCTGAATGACCTTTTAGCGAAACCAAAGCATCGTGATGTTTAATAATACTTTCAAGGATGCCTAATATGGATTAGATGAGGCTTTAATACTAATAAATGATGAGATGCGCAAGTTTGCGCAATAGAGGGGCCTAAAGCGTCAACTTTTGAATCTACGCCATTCTGTGACCATTTAAGCAAACGGGAGCGTAGTAATATTTAAATATATGCTTGGGAATAATTATTATGGGCCATGGAAGGCTTAGATATCATTAAACGGCATTTCGCGCTACTTTTCGCAATTAAGGGACTAATTGCGTCAAACTGCAAAAGTATGTCAACTCGTATAGAATCGGACCTTCCAGAATATGACCATAAGTTAAACATACCCTATTTATCCCTTATATAGCTTAGATATAGGCTTAGAGGTGTTTGGTGCGCAAAAATAAACTTTTATGTCATGCAGGGACTAAAAGTGTCAAAAAGTGCACAAGTTTGCATTTTCGCGCATATCTTACAATCTGGATATACCCGGACACCCAAAAATTTATGTAAGCACTAAAATATTTTATTTTAGTGTTTGGCTTGATAAAATTCCATTCGTCGCGTAATTTGGTTCGTTTTTCGCGTCCGTCCGTGTTTCGTCGTAATTAGCCGAACAGCGTGATCGTACGACCAAACGAACCGACATCCGGCATATTTTTGAGCATGTTCATGTTCCCTATGCTTAGGAAACTTTGTAGAGCCTTAAAAATGGTTTAACGGGCCTTAGATGTGTCAGAAATGACAATTATCAACTGCAGGGACCAAAACTGACATTTCTGTCAAAATTGGCTTAGGAGTGGGGCGTAAGACTTGGCCCATTTCTTACACCGGGCGCGAGAGCCCATCAGACCTGCAAAACAGCTGATTTCAAACCAACAGCTGGGTTTTTAGGTTTGCAAATGGTTTTTAACAAGTCTATGGGCTATTTTGGGGCACCCATGGTATTCTAAAACCATGGGCACACATGTAAGGCTCAGATCGAAGCTCGTTTTTCGATAAACGATCCTAACGGTGGCCCAAAAACTATATAAACCCCATGATTTTTCAATTGCAACTCAAACATGATCTGAATATTCTCTAAGTTAAAGCTCAAAGCTTCATACCTGAGAATTTATAGATCATACCTCCTTGCTTGGACCCTTTGTAAGTGTTCTTTCGTGCTTAGTTCAATTATTTAGCGTTTTTAGCCGAAAAGTCAAGCGTTGTGATAAACACTTTGACTTTTAAACGGTTGAGCCATGGTTCGCAACGAACATGGCTACGTGACCGTAATTAGGTAGGTGTTTAACCCTCAAAAAGGGCACCTCCTAATTACCACGTTTACTTAGTTAAACTGTCGGGTCAAATAAAAGTCAAACGGTTAGTTTTAAATAAAATACATAACTATTAATATAAAAGCCATAAAATCAGTTTTATCACTTTAATAACTTGGTAAATATTAGTTGAACATGCCTAAGCTTGATTCAACCCGACAATTCTAAGTATAGGCTCGGTTCGGAACCGAAAGTCGCAAAAGTTGACTTTTGCTTTGACTTTCAGTTCTGACCCAATTTAGCTTAGTTTAGATATGCCTTAGGATTCCTTTAGGACCATATTACAGATTAGTACAACTCTCTAAAGTTATATAACTTGGTTCCATAGAAATCCTAGTTCATGCATGTTTCCGTTAAATGCCTAAATGTTGACCGTTATGCCCTTTTGACCTTAAAACGATATTTTTGAAAATGTGAGAGGATAGAAACCTTCACTACTGAATTATAAACTTGTCCCTAAAATTGACATCAGTTTGAGGTCTAGATTAGGAGTTATGCTCATTAGCTTAAATGAAAAGCTTTTTATTAATTAAACGGCATAATTAGCGTATAGCCTATCTAAACCCAATTTTTTAATACCGAACTTTTTACGTACTGATATAAAGTAATATTTTGAGATTTTTAAAGATTTTTATTTATTTTTAGGCTGAGCATAACATAGGGTTCTAGCTTTAATTCGGTAATTGCCGGTTTTGCCCTTTTGGGCTATAAAATGAGTTTTATAAATCCTTTTGACCCCAAACCTTTTTGTTCTGATCTAATATGATAAATAAAATATTTTGAGCCTTCTGGAATAATAAAAACATCAGCTTTCCTTTGAAAACCCGGAAATGGCTCCAAATCGCCTTTTTAAGCGTTTTAACGCATAGTATGTATCAAAACTAGTTTAAAGATATAAAGGTTAATGCCTACTGATTTTCTCTGTAAATTTTTATATTTTAACAGTAAGCAAAAGTTTTAAACTCAAATTTCTAGTTTTGGCTTTTTAGGCTTATGTGAAATTACCAAAATGCCCTTACGGTGCATAGTATGGTTATAATTAATAAATTTCACGTATAAGTGGTATTCTACTGTAATAACTTATTAAAATGAGTATATTTACTGATTTAATCAGACCTGTAACTCAGATTACTATTTAAACTCTTTTATAAACTTTAAAATGACCAAAATGCCCTTGCGAGGCATAGTTTGAGTTTAAAATCATCTTGGGCATAATGGAAGGTATCCTACTGATATCACAACATATTTAAGGCATATTAACTTAGGAAACCTGTTCATGACTCTTGTGGTTACCCGTTACGCCATTTTCGCGTTCGGATCGGCTTATGTAACTAGTTTGCATAAAGTAACCGAAACGGGTCAAACTTTATCATTTTCACCTCAAAATCCAGAATGTGTTTTGTTTACCCATATTATACAAGTCTCCATTCTAATCCGGTCTACGCTTAATCTTGCGTTTTGAACCGTAAGCCTTTGCTTAAAACTAACCGGTCTAAGCATAGGCTTAATTAAGACCCGTAAGGAATCTAGTAGGTTATTAAAAACCTTCGTTCCAGATTAAGAGCCCCAGTAGAAGTACTTGTGCTTGCTGATTTGATTTACGGTTGGGATTGAATTTATATTTAGCTCAGGTAAATACTCTTAACTTATTTTCCCTATACGGGGTTGGGATACTGTATTATAATAATACCGCTTGGTCGGGTATTGAATGTTTAATCGTATTGTGATTAAATTATTGAGGTAACCCGCTTCAATCTGTCTTGTTTGAAATAAAGGCCTTTAGGGGTTAATGACCATGTCCCGGATATCCTTGGCATCATTGTATTATAAAATGGCCACGTCTTATGCACGGGGTGTAGGCATACACCTGACAGTTGCATAAGGGAAACGGTATCTCATGCTCATGTGGGCCTATACTTGTGGTGTGTCTGCTAATCTTGACCCGGTTTCTACATTGGGCCCTAAATGTATAACGAACATGTAAATCTGTATACAAGATTATTTTTATATAATTGTCCCAAGTTATAAAAGAATTTTGTGCCTTGAGCATTCAAATCAATTTTCTAAACTATTTTCAAAATGAGTCAGTTAAGTTGTATTTACCAGTGTAAACTGACGTATTTTCCAAAAAGGTTAAGTGACAGGTACTGTACGTAATTGGCAGGGAGCTCAGGGCGTCAATAGGGAATCTTGCAAGTTCTAGATGCCTAAAGTCTGTTGAACAGTGTTTATCTTTCTGTTTTAAGATCCGCCTGGGGATATGTGTACTACAAAAAAAAGGTTTTTTATATAAAAAAACCTGCGATTTTTGTAAAAAAAAAAATTAAAAAAAAATTTTTGGTGTGTTTTAGGCTTTTTTTAGTTAGTTTTCGAGTTTTCATTTGAATTATCCCCTACATATATATATATATATATATATATATATATATATATATATATATATATATATATATATATGGAGGGGCTCATGCGAGAACCACCCTTATTGTGAGAACCTTGAGAACCAATGTGAACACAACCTAAAATAGCTAAAAAAACCTAACCCCCACCCCCCAAAAAAAAACCTAACCCCCCCCCCCCAAAGCTAAATGCTAAATGCCAAAAACTAAAACTCCCAAAAAACCTAAAAAAAAAAAACCAAACCCCCCCCCCAAAAAAAAAAACCTAAACCCCCCTCCCCCACCCTCCAAAAACCTAACCCCCCCCCCCAAGCTAAAATGCTAAAAACTAAACCCCCAAAAAACCTAAAAAAATATAAAAAAATCTAAAAAAATAAAAAAAAATCAAAAAATTTTTTTTATTATTTTTTATGCTCAAATCGCTACTTTTAGTGGCCAAAAAAATAAATTTTTTTTTTGGCTTCGAAAAGTAGCGATTTTTATATAAAAATATTTAAAAAAATTTTGTGTGATTTTTAGCTATTTTTAGGCATTTTTGGTGTGTTCACATTGGTTCTCGCGGTTCTCACAATAAGAGTTGGTTCTCGCATGATCTTCTCCCTATATATAGGGTGAAGAATAAAACGAAAACCCACTTGAGTTGAGAAAACTCAAAAAACCTTTGTAAAACCTCATGTAACATTTTTATAAAAGAAAAACAAAAAAGCGACGGGTAGTTTATTTTTTAAATTATGTTAAAAATTTCATGTTACATAATATATATGTCAAAAAAATGTAACATACAAATTTTGAACATTTTTTTGAAAAAAAAACTAATAGAGCTTTTTCATTTTTTTATAAAAATGTTCAACTACATTTATGTTAGATTCCCTGTTTTTTTATAAAAAAAAAAATAAAAGTGTTACATAGGGTTTTCTTGAGTTTTCTCAACTCATGTGGGTTATTGTTTTAGCTTTCACCTATATATATAAATATATATATATATATATATATATATATATATATATATATATATAAACGGGATCAGGAGAAACCGCCCAAAAGTGTGAGAATGGTGAGAACGCATCCTGGCCCAACACGTGTCACGCGACATAGATAAGGGTGGAGGGGCTTTTTGGTCATTTTATCTTCCGCTTTTCCAATTCTGCTTTTCACAATATTGATTTATTTTTGGGGTTTAAGATTTTTGGCGTTAATCAAATTCAATAATTATATGGCGTTTTAATGGTTTCATTGTATTAACATTTTGGCGTTTACGGCATTTATGGCGTTTTTTCAAATCTCTCTTAATGGCGTTTTTCAAGGCGTTTTAGACAATATGGCCCATCGTTCTATTATTTTCTATATAAATTTTGGCGTTTGTGGTATCTTGGCGTTTTACAATTCTAAAATTATATTACAACCACATGGGAAAAAAATAGAAGCGAAAATAATAAATTGAGTAAAATGCACGAATAGTCCCTGTGGTTTGGTGAAATTTCACCTTTAGTCCCCAACTTTTCAAAATTACACTCTTAGTCCTTGTGGTTTGACAAGTTGTTACTCGGATAGTCCCCAAAGAGGATGGAGGTTAGTTTTTCTGGTTAAGTGGGCGTGAAATGACAAGTACTATCCGAGTAACAACTTGTCAAACCATAGGGACTATCCGAGTAACCTTCATCCGCTTTAGGGACTATCCGAGTAACAACTTGTCAAACCACAGGGACTAAGAGTTTAATTCTGAAAAGTTTGGGACTAAAGGTGAAATTTCACCAAACCACAGGGACTATCCGTGCATTTTACTCTAATAAATTAAAAATCCTAATCGAATCTCTCTTCACAATCTTCACTGTCACCAGTCTCTTTCTTCTTTAATACTACAAGAACTTTCACCAAATATATGGCGTTTTATGTAAAACTTAACAAACCCATCGGCTTGATTTTTTTTGCCTGCTCGTCTGTTGAATTGGCTTTTTGTGGATGTTTGGGGACATAGATGTATGACGTGTGGGTGGGTTTTTTCGCTTTGTTCTTCAACTTGATCTTCATCTTTATAATCATCCCACTGTTCAGTGTCATTGATCTCTTCTCCTCATCCAAGCCTTCTTCAAGAACAAAGAACACAAAATGACATATGACTGTCATCAGTATCTTTTTCTTGAATTTTTGTCCATCTCATGCAGCAAAATCTTACTGAGTTACTCCCCTCAGCTAACAGTCCATTCAGTGAAACTTCACGAAGAACAATACTGAATATCCAAGAAAGCATATTAGCCATCTTTGATTTTTTTAATTTTTTGGCGTTTTACAGTGAGTGGTATTTAGTAGTATTGGTGTTTGTTTTTTTGGTTTGATCAAATGGAAGTTGCTGAGACGTATCATTTTATAAGGATGTCTTTTTGGCGCGTAGGATAGGCAGTGCATTATTATAATAAAGTATTTGTCGTTTCAGTTACTGTTTTGTAATTATTGTTTTTGATAAGCTTTTATCTCTGAAGTCTGTAACACATCCCATCTTTCAAGTTTGGCATTTTAGATTCTAATATAATAAATTTTCCATCTCTTCAGTTTTACTGTTTTGTAGTTACTGTTTCTAGTTACATTTTCAAGTTTGGTTTTTATTTTTTTATTTTTGGGTTTTTTTATAATATTTGTCCAAAGTAATTTTATTATGGTTGGTAGTTTTTGGGGCGTTTTATGGCATGTTGGCGTTTTGACAAGCATTTGGCTGTGTGGCGTTTTTGTTACATACGGCGTTGTTATTATATAACAATCAACTGAAAAAGAAAATTAAATATATATATATATATATATATATATATATATATATATATATATAAACAATTGGTCTTCTAAATCTTCACTGTCACCAGTCTCTTTCTTCTTTTGAAGCATCTTCACTGGCTGTTTCGACTTTCATATGATTTTTTTTTATTTTTGTTTTTTGAAGTAGTTTTTTATCGCCGTGTGGAAGCACAAAGTCTGAAATCAGCCTCTTTTTCTTGAATATTTGTCCATCTCATACAGCAAAATGTTATTGACTTTACACCCTTCAGCCAACAATCTTTGAATTTCCAACGAACGATGTTTGATTTTTTAACTTTTTGGCGTTTTACTGAGAAAAAGAACGCCACTAAATAAAAGCACCTTAAAACTCTAAATTTTGATCATGCTAAATCAATAATGTTTTGCTGTATGGTGATGGACAACATTGTTAATCCTCAGTTAAGAAAGATGTCTGACAATGTTATCCATCCCATACAGCTAAACTTTATTGACAACAAACCTCAATAATGTTTTTTTGTATATTTTGGCGTTATAAATTGGATGGAAGTTGAGGATAAAGTCAATAAGATTTTACTCAATGAAATGGACAATATCCTCACTTAAGGATTTTGTCCATTACATTGAGCGAAACCTTACCGACAACCAAACTGAATTTCAAATAAAAGTTTTGGTTTAGAGGATATTTGATGTTTGGGTTTTTTAGCGTTTTTAAGATGAATGGTATATATTAAATATGGCGTTTGGTTTTTTATGTGTTTTAATGGAAGGTCTGAGATGTTGTATATATAGGATGTTTTTTGGCGGTTTTTTTAGGCGGGATTTTATTATAATTAATTTTGGCGTTTTATATCTAGTGGCGTTTTTTAGATTATGATGGTGTGTACTATTGTAGGTTAAGGTGGTAATTTAATGGTGTTTTATTTCATGCGATGGCGTTTTGTGTAGAGAAGTCAAAAGACGTTTTTACCCTTAATGAAGCGCGCCACAGCAATAAAAGTTATGTTATTTACGAAAACGCCACCGCGTCATCTAGTTCATAGATTGTTTTGATCGGACGATCCATAACCGTTCTCTCCGTTCTCACACTTTTCACCGTTTTCTCTAAATCCTGACCCTATATGTATATATAAAGTGTATCGTACGATATGCCTTAACGTACGAAGCGTACACAATCTCAAATTTGCACGTTATAAAAAAAGTCACATGTTGTAAAAACAGAAGATCGCATGTTAAAAAAATGAAAATCGCATGTTTGTAAAAAAACATATTTCGCATGTTATTAAAGAAAACAAATTCGCATGATGTTACCAAAATCGCGTGCTATAAACCAATTTTCGTATGTTGATACTGAATCTCGTACGCTTAGTACGTTAAGGCATTTTGTACAACAACCGGCCTATATATATAGGATAAGGATCCGTTAGGAACCACACAAAAATAATTTTTTTTTATAAAAAACGCTACATTTCGTAACTAAAAAAAACTGAACAACAGTATCGCTACGCGTGTACATATGTAGTGGTACCGTTATTCTTTTTTTTTTTTTTTGGGGGGGGGGGGGTTGGGGTGTTTAGGTTTTGGGTGGTGGTGGTGGGTGGGTTTATTTTGTTGTGTTTACATTGGTTCTCGTAATAAGAGTGATTCTCAAATGAACCCTATATATATATATGATAAGAATCATTACAGAACACTAATTATTGCGAGAACAAAAAGAACAACTCTAAATCACTAAATTTTGGGATTTAAGGTTCATATTTCTTAAATTTTATGTTTCTTACATTCATATGTGTATTATATATACATAAAAAAATCATATATTTTTCTCTACACATAGTCTACGTACATGTAGGTAATTTAGCCTACACATTACCTACATGTGTGTAGGTTATTTAAAAACTGAAGATTTTTCATATTTTATTTTTAATTCTAGTGTGAAAAACAATAAATCTTACATTTATAACATTTTCATTTACTTTTTAGGTTTTTAGGATTGAAAAATGAGTGATTCATTTTTTTCTGCATGTTCTCGCAAAATTTAGTGTTTTGCATAGAACATTCCCCTATATATGGGTTGAGATCCTAGGAGAAGTCACCCCTATTTGAGAAACTTAAGAAGCATTTTAGACCACACATTTTCCATAAGATTTTCGTAATATACACATATGTATAGTTTAAAATTAACTCTCTCTCTCTCTCTCTCTCTTTCTATATATATATATATATATATATATATATATATATATATATATATATATATATATATATATATATATATAGGGTAGGGTTCCAGCGTGAACAACCTCCCAAGAGTGAACTGCGTGAACAGATATGGACCCTTGATTTTCTTTTTAGTTGTTAAGGGTAGGATTGTAATTATATAAAAATTTAGATTTAAATCATTATTTTAATAATTGAATTAAGTTACATCTTTCCTAATTAAATTCATCATACACATTACGTTTATTTATTAATAAGATAATTATCAAAACAAACAACAAATCACCATATTTCAATTTTAATTTTTATTTCAGATTTCATCACCAGAATTCAAATTTTGATTTTTAAGATCCATGTAACCTTCATATTTCAACGGTATACACATGTATACTTGGATATAAATAGAACAATACACATGTGTACTCAGCATCGTACATATGTGTACAGTAATTCACAGGTGTACATCAACATTCAATACAAAAAAATTATGAGATATCACAAAACAGACGATATACACATGTGTACATCGCATTAAAAAGAGGGCAAAATCATAATACACATGTGTACATCGCATTTAAACAAATAATTATTTTAGTAATTGAATTAAGTTACATCTTTCCTAATCCTTGATTTGATTTGTGAGAGATTTATGCAACCAATTTAAGAGGATAATTGATTACTTGATTTGTGAGAGATTTATGCAATCAATTTAAGATTGAAATTACACATATACCCTTTTTGTATTTAATTAAATGAAAAAAATTAACTAAATAATTACCATCATCCCACTCACTTTAATCTCAAGATCATAAAAATCAAGGGCCCAGATCAGTTCACGCAGTTCACTCTTGGGATTTTGTTCACGTTTGAACCTAATCCTATATATATATATATATATATATATATAGTGTGAGGTTCATTGGGGAACACTTAAAAAGTGGGGAACAGCGGGGAACCGACTCAAACGAACTCCGATTGGACTCATTTCAGTTGCGTTGGAACCGGCTCGTCGAACCCTAACTAGGATCTTTTAACCCTGAACCCTAAATCATAACCCCTAAACCCTAAATATATTAGGGTTTGGCTTTTAGGGTTTTTCTTTAGGGTTTAGCTTTAGGGTTTAGCTTTAGGGTTTAGATTTAGTGTTTAGGGTTTAGCTTTAGGGTTTAGGGTTTAGCTTTAGGGTTTAGCTTTAGGGTTTAGCTTAGGGTTTAGCCTTTAGGGTTTAGTTTTTAGGGTTTATGGTTTAGATTGTACGGTTTATCTTAGGTTTTAGCCTTATTTTTTTAGCTTTAGGATTTAGAGTTTAGGAGTTAGGATTTAGGGTTTAGGGTTAAAAGATCTTAGTTAGGGTTCGACGAGCCGGTTCCAACGCCGCTGGAATGAGTCCAATCGGAGTTCGTTTAAGCCGGTTCCCCGCTGTTCCCCGATTTTTAAGTGTTCCCCAATGAACCTTCCCCTATATATATATATATATATATATATATATATATATATATATATGGCAATGTTCATTTGTGAACAACCCCTTGATAGTGAACTGTCTTAGCCCTTGATTATCAATACATAAATCTAAATCAATGGTCAGGATTTGATCAGCATTTGATAATGAAAATACACTAATGTATTTTACGATTTGATGATGTAAATCAATGGCAAGGATTTGTTAACTCAGTTCACAAATACACTAGTTTTCACTCTAGAATCCCACCATATATATATAATATATATATATTATATGTTGAGTGAGTTATAGGAGGGTACCTGTGTTCATTTAAATAGAAATGGGTTTAGAGGAGATGTTCTAATGGTTTAGACGCGTGATTACAATGGCACACTTTATTCATATATCATAGACGCACCATTGTACTACCTAGGCTTATCATCGTAATTAATTTAAATAAAACATTATAACGATTTCTAACGCACCACATTTTTAAACATTGTTGTATATATATATAACAACTAGCAGGATGCCTGCGTGATGCGGTGAGAGCGACACATCATAATGCAATACTCATTTTTGATAGTTTTTTTTATTTATATAATATTTAATATAGCATCATTGTGATAGATATACATAAAAACAAAGTAATTGGATGATCCATTGTGTTGTGCATGGTTCGTTCGGTTTGGTTATTATATAATGAGTTTTTAGTGAATGTGTGGAGTGTAAAGCTTTTGTTGGCGCCAGGTAGATATTTGTTTTTGGCGGTAAAAAACATCAATAGTTTTCTTGATGTGTATTTTTTTATCAATTGTTGTGCCATGTAGGATGTGGGCCTATAATGTGACAGACAATTATGGCGTTTTGAAAAGATAAATAAATTTAATTTCCCATGTAGTGGCTTTCAAGAAAATAAATGTTTAGCAATAATGTTCCCGTCTCTTCATTTTACTGTTTGCAGTTACTGTTTTGTTCATTTTCATCTGTTAAGGCTGTAATACTTCCCACTTTTTTCAGGGTTTGGTGTTTTGTTTTTTATCGCGTTTAGATAAAGATGGCACGTTCTTTTATACATTATTTTAATGGCGTTTAGTCAATTAGTGTTGTTTCTAATAATACATTGTTTGGCATTTTTTGGCGTTTGATATAGCAACAGCGTGCTTTGCTAGCATCCATTCTCACAGTTTTCATACTATTAGGCGTTTTGGTGTTTGTAGTTTTTGACGTTTTATACTCAATTTTTTGTAGTAGTAGAGAATTAGATAATAAACAACAGAGAATTAGATAACAAACAATAGAAAATGAAAAAAAAATTAAAAATGCTAATCTAATTTCTCATCCAAATCTTCACTGTCATCAGCCTCTTCTTCTTGAATTTCTTTTGGCGTTTTGAACATTTTTGAATACCTTAGCTAGATGCCAATTTTCCTACATAATGCCCGTCTTTAGAAGAAGCTTATTTTAGTGGCATCCTGTATTTTGGTTTGATATATTCTTGTTTGGTGACATGTTGAAGATCAACGCCTGCTCGAATGCTATTATAATAATGGAGTCCAAAATAGCATTTTTTACACTGGTATTGACCCCTTCATGCCATCAATATATACATCAAGAACAAAGCTTACATGATGATGTATCAGTGTCATCAGTCTCTTTTTCTTGAATATTTGTCCATCTCAATCAGCAAAAAGCTTATAGAGATACCCACCTTAGAGAAGAATCCATTCAGTGAAACTTCATTTAGAACAATACTCAGTATAGAAGAAACGAGGTTTCCCATCTGTGGTTTTTTAACTATTTTTTGGCGTTTTAAAGTGAGTGGTTTCTAGAAAACATGGCGTTGTTTTTGGGTGTGATCAATTGATTGTGCAGATACGTCTCTCTTATAGGATGTTTTTGGCGCGTAGTTTAGGTGGGATTTTATTATAATAAATGATATTAATAAAGTAACCGTCTTTTCAGTTACTGTGTGTATTTTACTGTTTTGTTAAGCTTTTATGAGTATAGGGTGATAGACGTCTCATCTTCCAAGTTTGACGTTTTTAATGGTGTTTTGTATTTTTAATGTGGTTTATACTTTTTTGAGCTTTTAGTAATACTTGTCCAAAGTAATTTTATTATAGTTTGGGAGTTTTGTGCGTTTTATGGCATGATGGCGTTTAAGAAGCATTTTGTCTGTGTGGCGTTTTATTAAAATAATGTATTTGTTCTTAGCTGAAAAATACATAACAAACAACTGAAAAAGTAAATTAAAAGGAAAATAGAAACAATTCATCTTCCAAATCTTCACTATCACCAGTCTCTTTCTTCTTTGAAACATCCTCACTGGCGGTTTGACTTTGGTATGCTTCATTTTGTTTTTTTGTTGTTGAAGTAGTTTTTTTGTGGCCGTTTGGAAGCACAAAAAGATGTGAGTTTTTTGTTTGAAATTCATCTTTATCTTCATCTTTATCTTCAATCCACTCATCAGTGTCATCCGTCTCTTCATGCCATTCAAATATTCATCAAGAACAAAGCACAAAAAATGACATAAGTCTGACATCAACATCTTTTTCTTGAATATTTGTCCATCTCATGCAGCAAAATGTTATTGAGTTACACCCCTCAGCTAAAAACGCATTCTGTGAAACTTCGCGTAGAACAATATTGAATATACAAATGTTTGCCATTTTGGCGTTTTTACTGAGAAAATAGTGTATCTAAAAGAAACGTTGATTGGAGTCTTTGATGTTTGGGTTTTTGGCGTTTTCTAAGATGATTGCTATATAGTAAAATATGGCGTTTTGAGTTTGGTGTGTTTGATGTTTGGGTTTTTGGCGTTTCTAAGATGAATGGTATATAGTAGTAAATATGGTGTTTGGGGTTTGGTGTGTTTAATAAATGTCTGAGATGTTTGTTTATATAGGATGTGTTTTGGCGCGTAATGGTGTTTTATTCATAAGTTTGGCATTTTGGGTAGAGAAGTCTAAGGACCCTTTTACCCTTAATGAAGCGTGTCCACTTAATAGAATTGGTGTTATTTACAAAAACGCCACCACGCCAATCTAGTCCATAGATTGTTTTGATCGGACGATCCATAACCGTTCTCACTGTTCTCACACTTTTCACCGTTTTCTCTAAATCCTAACCCTATATATATATATATATATATATATATATATATATATATATATATATATATATATAGGTACGGGATAAGAAGAAAACGCCCTAAAGTGTGAGAACGGTCAGAACGGATCCTGGCCTAACACGTGGCAGGGGGCGCTAAATGATATGTAGGGGTACGATTGTCCTTTTGTACGTTCCCTCCTTATTCACGTTATAAATCTGTTTCAAATTAAAACTCCAAAGATTTCGTATTAGTTGTTACCTCCTTTCTAAACTTTCTCAGATCTATGGCGTCTAACGTGGATTATGTTCGACAAAGTAATATTTGTTGACGTTTCATATTTTTGTTCCAGCAAATCATGCAACACATATACAACAGATATGGCGTTTTGTTCTTTTATGCTTGTTTCATTGTTTTTTTTTTCAAATTAATATTTCATAATGTGTTGTATGCTTTCAATGGCGTTGTTTATGTATCCAATTTATTCGCATTTTCATTGGTAGTTAAACAATTAGTAAGAACTGATAATTGGAGTTTTCATTATTAATTTTAATTGTCGTTTGGGATCTAGTATATTTCTTATGTTTTACGATCATTGGCGTTTTACACATGATTAGTTTTGAAGATTATTGAGTAGTATTTGTAAACATCAGTTATTACTATCTGTTAATTTGTAAACATCAGTTTTGTTAACTATGGTGTTTTCATTATCATGTTATATTTGTTAATTATTCATGTTGTTAATTTTTATTAATTATTCATCTAATGGCGTTTTGATTATCACGTTGCAATAATATTTTTAATTCATCATATTTGTTAATAAATCAAGTAATGGTGTTTGTATTATGGCGTTTTTATTATGGCGTTTTCTATGATATGTTTATTAGGTATTATTTATTATTCAATTAATGGCGTTTTCATCGATAATGTTATAAGGAGACATTTTCTATTTTAATGGTGTTTTTCTGAAATTGTTTCTCACTGTGTTTTCTCAGACAAAGGTGTTTCCTCGAATGAAAGGGTTTGCCCCAAAACTGGTTTACCCTTTATCATTCCTGATGTTAGTGAAGAAATGAAGCCCAGAATGGACATGATATTCACAAGCCTCGATAATTATATTCAATGTATGTCACGTATGCCAAGGAATATGGTTTTTCTGTCAGGAAAAGGACTGAAAAGATAAACGCCAAAGGTGAAAAACATATTAAGTATTACATGTGTATGAGAGCTGGGGTATATAAGGACAAGAAGGTTGATACGTTGGACCCCAATCAAAAGGAACGGATTGTGCGATCCAACTTTTCAAAGAGGACTGACTGTGGTTCACTGTTATGCGTAATTTTTGAGGCTGGATCATGGAATGTCTATAAGTTTGTTGAGGAGCACAACCATGATCTTGTTGAACGTCCTGATAAGCATTTTCTTCCAACTGAACGACACCTCACTCAGCTCTAGAAGCATGTTATACACAGCATGTCTAAGTTGAATTTGGGTCCAGTTAAGGCATTTAATGTTATGAAGACTTGTTTTGGCGGTTTTGAAGACGTGGGTGCAAGTAAAGTTGAATTTAAGAACTACAAGAGGCAAATTAACTTGTTTACAATTACAGGGGAATACGACTCTGAGATGGTTGTGAGACATTTGGATGAAAAAACAGTCACAGCCTAATTTCTCGAGAATTATTTCACAGACGAAGAGAATCGTTTGATGGGACTTTTTTTGGTGTGATGATCCAGCTAAACGTAATTACCACATGTTTTGTGATCTGATTTCTTTTGATGCCACGTATCGCTCCAACAAGTAATATTTTATAATTCAATTTTTTTTGTTCTTTTGGCGTTTTCACTGGTTACATGCATTGGCGTTTTTTTGAGTTTACATGCAATGGCGTTTTATTATCGTTTCATTTCTCTTGGTGTTGTCATATGCAGATACGCTATGGTGTTTGTAACGTTAAGTGGTATAGACAATCACCACTGCAATGTTATATTTGGTGCTGCATTATTGGCGTTAGAAACTGTTGATACGTATATTTGGTTGTTAAGAGTTTTTCTAAAAGCTGTTGGTTCTCAACCGAAAGTTGTTATCACTAACCAAGATCCAGCAATGAAGAAGGCTATTTCCATTGTATTTGTTGACACGAGGCCTCGGTTATGCATGCGGCATGTGATGCATAAACTTTCTGTGAAGGTTGATTTTCTTATTTTTATGTTTGCCGTTTTAAGATATACTACGTTTTAAAATATATGGCGTTTTGTACCTCGTTACTGTTTTTCATGTAAGTTTGTCTGTGTCTAATATATATGTTTTTTGCATGGCGTTTTCGTGTTATACATAGGTTGGTGTTAGGCTATGCAATTTCACCAATTTCAAAGAACGTATTTGTGGTATTGTGTGGACGGATATTCTTACACCCGAAGAATTTGAATCAGAATGGGAAGTGGTTATCGGAGAGTTCAATTTAGCAGATAATGATTGGCTCTCTGATATTTTTCAACTCAGCTTGGATCCCTGCATACTATAGAATGGAGGAGCTATCGGGCCTTATGCGAACGACATCGAGGTCGGAGAGTGAGAATCATTTGTTTTGGTTAAATGTGCAATTCAAAAGCTACTCTGGTTGAGTTCATGACTCATTACGAAACTGCAAAAGAAGCACAACGTCACACTCACCAGAAAATGATCATGAATCTCTATACAAACGACCCCAGTTGAAAATTAATTACCAAGTGTTGGAGGGCCAAGCTGCTGACATATACACGAAAAATATATTTTTTTTTGTGACGTTCAAGCTGAGCTAATCGGAATTGCGGATTACATAAATCAACGTTACGAAGATCAGCCCGATGGGTTTGTTAAGTTTTACATAAATGATTTCCAGCAGCCTTGTACATCCTTATTCGAGGTAAACAATGGCGTTTTTTATATGACGTTTTCTGTATATGGCGTTTATCATATTCTTTTATAACATTTTTTTTATCCAGTTGTAGTGTTTTTATTTTTTTCAATATAAACATTCTCTACATGACGTTATAGAGATATTGTTTTTGGCGTTTTTCAGGTAATGTACCGTAAGTCTGATTGCACATGCAGTTGCTCATGCAGGCGTTTTGAGCAGTTTGGTTTGCTATGTAGACATATATTCTATGTTTTGAGAAGTTTGGACATTAGGGAATTTCCAAAACAATACATTTTGAATAGATGGCATAAAGAAGCTTCCCCAAACTGCTCTTCCGAATACCCAATTAGCTGTGAATATATGACCGAGCTTGATCCCGATGTGCAAAGTATGATGCGAGAAATTATTTTTTCAACGTTGTACACTTTGAGCCGTTTATCTGGTAATAAGGAGGAGCTATCCTTATGCATGTTTACTCTTATATGAAGAAGGTTCAAGATATGCAAATTGTTGCTCCTCCCGCTAGTACTAGGGATAGATTTGCGGAGATGACCGGTCAATATAGGAACGACAAGAATCCGATAAGAGTCCCTGTTAGGTATAAGTCGAAAGATTTTAGATCTCAGAAGTGCCTAAAATCCAAACAGGAGGTAGCAATCGAAAAAACGAAATCAAAATCGAAACCCGGGGCCAAAGAAAGACAGTGTCAGAATTGCAAATGCTACGGACACTATGCATCGACATGTAAAAATCGACACGGTCTTCGAGAGCAAGCGAAGAGTAGTTTGGCGTTTTTGTATTTTTTATTTTTTACAAAACACACACAGATTGCAATTTGGCGTTTAATATCTCTTATATAGCATTTTTTTTATTTTTTCCCATCTTTTTTTCTACTTATTGTTTATAACATGTTACTTGGAAGTTACATAACAAACAATATAAGATCGGACACACAAACCAAACGCCAAAAAAGAACACCTTTTACTAAATAAAAGTACCTTAAACCTCTAATTTGGTCATGCTAAACTCAATAATGTTTTGCTGAATGAGATGGACAACATTGTTAATCCTCAGTTAAGAAAGATATCCAACAATGTTGTCCACCCCATTCAGTGAAACTTTATTGAGAATAAAACTGAATCTCCAAGAAACGACGTTTGCAATTTGTGGTTTTTGTATGTTTTTGCGTTTATTTGAGGATAAACTCAATAAGATTTTGCCCATCACATTGAGTGAAACTTTACCGAGAAAAAGTGTATCTCGAAGAAACGTCGATTGGAATCTTTGCTGCTTGGATTTTTTGGCGTTTCTAAGTTGAATGGTATATAGTAAAATATGGCGTTTTGGGTTTGATGTGTTCAATGGAAGGTCTGAGACGTTGTTTATATAGGATGTTTTTTACGCGTATTTTAGACGGGATTTTATTATAATAAATGCTAGTAATGAAGTCCCGTCGTTTCAGTAATTGTTTGTTAAGCTTTATCGTTTAAAAACAAAGTTTGGCATTTTATATCTAATGGCGTTTAGATTAGGATGATGTGTGCTTTGTAGTTTAAGGCGACAATTTAATGGCGTTTTATTCATGAGTTTCGCGTTTTGTGTAGAGAAGTCTAAAGACCTTTTTACCCTTAATGAAGCGTGTCCACGTAATAAAATTGATGTTATTTACGAAACGCCACCACGCCAATCTAGTCCATTGATTGTTTTGATCAGACGATCCACAAGCGTTCTCACTGTTCTCCCACTTTTCACCGTTTTCCCTAAATCATAACCATATATATATATATATATATATATATATATATATATATATATATATATATATATATATATATACACGTACCAAAAAGTTATGACCGTTTGAAAAAAGGAGATTTAGTTTTTTATAAGGGGATAAAGTGTAACTACTATCTAACTATCTATAATTTTGTTAAAGATGAGGTATTAAAATGTAATCTAGATGAGGGATTAAATTAATGGTATTTAATCACTTGACATTATGTATCCATTAAACATTCTGGGATAATGACTAAGTACGTTGGGCTTTAATCACTTGTACATTAAGACATCATCTACTTGTATTTTTTAATCAACACGTCAATACTGACCAAGACAACTATCGAAACGTCGACAAAAATGATTAGATCGTCACGGTACTTTTGGACTTTTTTAAAACATTTTAGTTTATAAGATATGGCACGAATACGTAATAGAATTATAAGTTTGTTGCAAAGGGAGAAAGTGTAACTAATTACTCATAGTTATGTTAAAACTCAAGGATTTAAGTGTAATAAAATGGAGGCTAAAATATAATCATTGTTTAAAGACAAATTTACCCTCATTTTAGAGGTGTATTTATAAATTAAGAGGGAAAAAGTTCTTATTTTTTGGGGTATCTTAAAATGATTCTCACTCATGCATTATAATACAATATAGATACTTCACTCGGACTTTATTACAAGAAAAGGTCAGCAAAGGCATCAAGTTTCCTATTTTTCGTTTTTCATCCCTGTTATTTTTTTGTTACAATTTTGTCTTCGCCATAGTTAAAGCTATTAAATTACTATAATCGTTAATTCACAATGTTTTCTAAACTTTATATGCTAAGAATCTTACTTGGTTCTCCATGTACATCGTGTAAAATAACAAGGTCAACAACGCCATGAGGTTTCCTTGTTTTCGTTTTCCATCCCTATTGTTATTTATTACAATATTGTCATCGCTTTAGTGTTAGTTATTAAATTAGTAGGATCAGTATTTCATAACGTTTTCTACACTTTCTATTCTAAGAATTTGTTGAAAACTAGAAAGAGGATGAATAGGTTTTATCAAAAATTTTGTTGTTTAATAGTTGTCTTACTTGGTAAGTCACTTGTAAAGAATCCAAATTATGCTTGTAAACAAACAAACAAAAAATGAAAGTATTAAAAAGTTAAGGGCAAAAATGACAAAACCTGTAACACCCCGTGTTTTCGAAAGTCAAAGTCAAAGTCAACATTGAAGTCAAAGGAAGAAAAGATTGCTAATTGTGATCCGTCATTCCTTGCTCAATTCCTGTTTTGACTCCTTTAACTCATAGATAGTCTATTTACTTTGTTACGTTAGTTGTATTATGTGGAGTACTTATTAATGATCGAGGTTTAATCGTATTTATCGCATGTTTTATCGCTTATCACAATCGCGATCGCATTCGCAACTCGAACTATGCGTTCTGGATATTGTTTTACGTGTGTGTGCTTTTTATGTGTTACTTGTGCATGCTTATGCTTATGTTTATGTTAAGGTGGTTAATCGAAACACAATCGCAACTCAATCGCAATCGAATCGCAAACGCTAAACGCAAAATATTTAGGATGATTGTATGTTAGATATAGTAGTTGGGATTAACGAGAAACTCTATCGCATCGCAATGCTCAACACGCGAATCGAAACAGCAAAACTCATTGCGCCGAACACTCGAATCGAGTGGCCAACCAATCGAGTGGCCAACCGATCGGGTTGACATCCGATCGAGCTGCCACCCGATCGACCGGCCACTTTCCCCACTTTCCTTTTTGGGAAACCCTATAAATACCTCACTTGTCACATCATTTGATGTGACAGCTCCTCTCACTCGACCCAGCCGCACTCAAGCCTCTTTCTCTCGATTCTTGTAAGTTTTCAACCTAAATCTTGTACTTTATTGATCTACACGCACTCCTACACCTTTCTATCTTTTGAATCTTAACTTTTAACCATGAAATCACTAGATTTGAGGTGTTCTAGGATGATGTCATCATGGTGTTCATAAGAACTTCATGTTGTGGCTTCAATCCACCAAGAACAACTTAGATCTGAACGATTTCCACATGAATAAACAAAGATCTTTCATAGATCTGAACATATTCAAGGTGAAAAGGATTGAAAGATAGTTTTCTAACTTTCTTTCAACTCTTTTACACTCAATGTACTCAAAACCGATAGAATCGGAGCTTGTTCTGATCTTCTACTCCTTCTTAGTGATGTGTTGGTCCAAGATCTGGATTCTATCCAAGAGATTACTGATTTCGGGTTAAACATGAAACGCCGTCTCGAACAGTTAACCGGTCGGACTAGGGTGGTTCCTGTCCGATCGTGTCACTAAGTCTGGACGAGGTTTCTATTGTTTGACACGCTATCGTACCATCTCGAGAAAACCGCAAAACTATCAAAACAACCAAGTGTAAGGACGATCAGGTCGACTGGGACGGATTGTCGTCCGATCGGACAGCCATCCGATCGGATTGCCACCCGATCAGACAGCCACCCGATCGGCTTGCACCATGGTTCCACACTTAACTTTTATTTCAACTTATGAGGTTTTGAACATCGAACGGATTGCCGTCTGACGGATTGCCATCCGATCGGATTACCATCTGACCATGTGATGTTTGGACTTTAACACTTAAACAATTTTCAACATGTTCAATACATGCGGATTGCCACCCGATCGGATAGCCATCCGATCGAGTGACCGCCCTGCTGAGAACTTGTTCTCAAATTGAGAAGCCTCGCCAATCGGATTGCTGTCCGATCGAACCGTTGTTCGATCGGCCGACCTGATGGGTAGAGATACTTCTCTATTTTCAAAATGCTACAACGAAAACTTCAAAAGGCAAACCATCATACACAAACACACATGACAATCCAATCGAATGGCCTTCCAATCGGATGACCATCCGAACGGATTGTCATCCGATCGACTGGCCATCCAATCAGATTGACATCCGATCGGATTACCATCCGACACTTTTCACTTTGCACCATTTTACGCGCCGCTTATCATTTATGCTATCGTTCTGATCAGGCTAAACTCACTCTAGCGCTCCCTTCAATCCATCATCGTTGTGAGTATATTCAAACCCTTTTTGCTTTATGCACTTTTGGGTATTACATACGTTACTTATTCTAAATCACATCGAACACACTACGCAATACTTTAATGCTAACCGCTACTGCATGTTATACGTGACTCATTGAATGCTTGTTTGTTATATTTACACATGGATTGCTGTCTACCTGCCTTAGCAACGATAGTACTATAGTTTGGACTCAGCACCTGTTCACTCAGGGGTTGTTAAGGACAATCAATCACATGATTCATAGTGGTGAATATGTATTACGAACTGCCTTGCGCAGTCAATCCGCAGTCAATGGTATTGATAGGATCATGTCGATAACTTACGTGCTTCATTTCACACGTTGTACGTGTTGGTTATGCGTAAACAATTTCGAACTCTATTATATCTATTAAACTTGTATGCTCACCTTTACTCTATGTGTATTAACTTTTACTTTAACGTATGTGGCAGGTGCTTAAGATGTCAAAATGCTTGGCTTGCTGTGAAATCGAGACTAGGAAAGAGTCTAGAAATAAAGACAATTTAATTTTTATTTGAAATCTGAGTTGTCGGAACAGAACTATTTGTCTTGATTTTTGTCTGTAATAACTATGCTACTTGTTATGTCATGGTATGGGACGTGATGCTTAAATAATTGGTAATCGTAGTTGTTATGGAAACTTCTGGACAATCTGTTTCGCTCAGTGCCGCGCCCCGATGATTCCGCCATCGGTTGGGTGTGACAAAACCGATTTATAGAGGTTCAAGAGATGTTAATTAATCTTTTTACGTCCTCTCTCCGATTGAGAGTTTTTCCACTAGTTGTCTCCCTTAATCTGGTATGGATACCCGCTACAAATCGTCTCACTAAACTAAGATAGTGATCACCTTGTACAAACGTCTTACTTTTCTTGAGGACCCCGGTTCGAATCCTGGCAGGCACACCCTCTAGGCTTTCGCTTTTGGTTGGGTAGTAACCGCCAGGCAGTTATGGGGCTAAGCTAGCTTGTGGAGTGGGATCACTCCAGCGGCTGGAAGGACCGTGTAATATCCCCCCCCCCCCCCACACGTCTTACTTTTCTAAAGGAAGTGATCACCTTCTATGTCTCACTAATCTCAAGTGATAGTGAGCACTAGTCTCCGTATACACTAAACAAACTTAATGATGCCCCTCTTAAATGTCTCACAACACCAAACAAACTCACAATTCAATACTGATACACATGATTGAATAATGATTTACTTATGAAACAACTCCTCTTTTAACACTAGATATTAATTTTGAATCTCTCTTGGATTTAGAGTTTGCAAACACAAGGAAATTAGAGAGAGTTGTCTTAGAGGAATATTATAGAAAGTTTAAAGCAAAAGAGTTAAGTGAAAAAAGTTATGGGTGGCTTATATTTATAGTTAAGACTCGATAAACAAAAAAAAGCATTAGACAGACGGTCAATGCCGCGACCGATGGTATCAACCATGGATCGTCTGTGTTGTCCTTTTACTTGCTTTCGACTCTTAAACGTTGTGCAAAAAAACTATAAACAGCTACCAACACTTTTTTTTCACACTTATACCTCTAATTTTCAAATCAACCATTACACATCTATCAATATAGATGTTGACTTTGTAAGCATAGTTGGTGGTTTTATAAAGCATAGTTGCTTTCTTTCCATTTTTAGGAACTCTTTATCCTTAAACATTAATTAAACCAATTTTAGGAACTCTTTATCCCTAAACATTAATTAAACCAATTAAACCTTTCCATTTTCAAATTTTAAAATCCCTCCATTGATAACCAACTTGTTTCGTTCATTTGAAATTTTTACTGGTCAATATTTGTAGGAAAATTGATTTGTTATATTTTATAAAAATTTTTCTCTAATTCCCAATCACTCTTCTTGATGCTTTTATCTTTGTAGATGATCTTTCACTTTTGAACTTTGCATCTTCAAGTCTTCGTCACATGTTGTTGCTTTGATCCTGATCATTGTTGCACTTTAACATTCACTCAAAACTTGACCAATTTGATTTCAATCAACTCCTAGAACGTTATCATCATTCTTGAAGTATACATTAACTATATAGGGATATGTATATGGTATGTACATACTAATAATAACCTAATAACAAAAGTTCCTAATTTCAATCATATCAAAATTAGGGATCATTTGTGTTTCTTAAGTTGTTATAATTAGAACAAAACACACTATTTCCCCCAACAGAATCCTTTTCACTTGTTTCTCCCATGTTGGCCATGTATAATACTATATGGTCGAATCAATATTTTACATTTTTGAACATTGAACATCATCCTTTTTTTCTCATGACTAGAAATGTTTCACAATTCTCACATAAATACACAAAATCTCTCATACAAAAAGAGAGACACTAGAAATAAATAATTTTAAGTAAAAAAACATATCACAACTACGTTACTTTAACTATGATCAATAAATTGATAAATTTGCATCTTCACAACTTGACGAATATGTGTATCCAAGATATATCTTGAAATGTGTTAGCTTTTCAAAGTTTACCAATCACATTAAGGAATATATATAACTCGTAGAATTAGGCGATCCAACGAATAGCATATATGTATCACAAAACAAAAGAAATTGTTTACATTAGTGACGACGTATGATCCGATTCTCCCAAGTCAAACAGGTATATAACCGACATAATTAAATATAGTAAATAAATAAATCAGAACCAACCGAATCTCCAATGAATATGGAGATCCTAAAAGATAGACCATATATCCAATTTTACGGAGGAGTATCCTAACTCATTTACAATTCCTAAATAAAGGAAAACCCTAATCACCACTAACTATAAATAAGGACTCCTCCCTAGTATTCTACTGGTTGTGTTCTTAACCCTAGAACCCCCTATCTCTCCATACTATTATTCTCTCACATACATGTCAATCCAATATTGACTTAAGCTTCGAAGGATGGTCCAGAGACCCCGGTCACTAACCCTTTCTAACGTGTTTCATTGTTTTGCAGATATGAGACAAAACGATGACAACGAAGTGTGGCCATAGTCATCTTCATCATGGTTGAAATACAGACCCATATAGGTAACTGCTTCTTCATTGGCGTCATCCGTGTAATACCGACACTCAATACTGGCACTCAACTAGTATTAGGTTTAATTACTCATAAGTTGTCTCATGTAGGGTGTCGGCCCGATACCAACACTCGATCTCTCTCTCTCTCCATGCTATTTTTCTCTCGCACGCATCTCAGTCCAATACTGATGCATTGAAGGGTGATCCAGAGACCCCGTTCTCTTGACCCCTTCTAACGTGTTTCATTGTTTTGCAGATATGGGACGAGACGAAGACAACGAAGTGTGGTCGTAGTCATCTTCAACATTGTAGAAATACAGACCCGTATAAGTATTTGCTTCTTCATTGGCATCATCCGTGAGATACCGACACTCAATACTGGCACTCTAACTACTATTAGGTTTAATTACTCATAAGTTGTCACATGTAGGGTGTCGGCACGATACCGACACTCAATAAAGCTCATAATACCCAAAAAATACTTTATTTTCATAAACTCTGTTTCTAATAAAATTTATAGTAAACTGTTGACAAAAATAAATTATACGCAATTACATAGATCTTTTAAAAAAAAGTTAACAAACACAGGATTTTAAATCATGCGGTATACCAGTGGGTTGAGGGGCCACGGGATCCTACATGGCTGAGTGGGGTCGTAGGGAACATTGCACCACCCCTGGTCCCTTGAAGCCGCATGGTCTTAGTGAAATTTCACACCAAGAAACGAATGCCCAAGTGGTCAGCTTCTCGAATGGCACTATCCCATTTTCGAAGGCCACATTTTTTCCCATCTCATCCGCTTTTTACCATTGGAGGTGCTCTTTTAAATCGGTTTAACATGAGTCAACACACAGACCAATGTTATTTGGCCCGATAGCGTATCAACACAAACAAGATATGAATTGCATGCCCTAAATATCACAACCACAAGGATATGCACTTGACACTAAGATTTACACATCACTCAAACCAACCTAGAGGCAAAATTATTAAAATCAATGTACATGTTTTGTCATTCATCCTAACAATAATGATTATTACAAAGGGGATACAAAGAATTAACATGGGAGAGGAATTTATGAATACAAGTATCCAATATTGAATGATATATATATATATATATATCTCAACTCCACGCACAAATCAAAAAGCTCGGTAGATGATGTAACAGAAATTTCATCATAGCTCCACGAATGATGAATGGGTGACCATAGATTCACGATATTCTCGTTTAAAAATAAATAGATGTTGGTCATACTTGTGCGAAGAGTTTCTAATCAAATTACGACCCAATGATGAAACTAATATACCACAGCCAATGTTACAGACGTATCATGCACACATTGTGCTAGTCTGATGAAAACAGGGCGTCGACCGACAAGAAATGAAATCCAGAAAATGAAATCCATAGATACTAAACGTAGTAAAAAATTGTAGAGACTAAAACCAAGACGTCCCACAAATCTAGAAGACAAAAATAGTGATCTACTCTATTATTTATTATACACACTAACAGAAGGGAATATAAATAAATAAAAAGAAAGAAAGAAAAAAGCCTTCTAGTCGACCAACCATTAGAGGACAAACGAAGGGAACTTCCAGGCCCTGGTACATCCCTGTCCTCAAAGAGTGAGAATCAACAGTGCCCCCTCTGTGGACCATCATTTTTCCTTTAATTTCAAGCCCCACCTAATAATAAAAAAATAAACCAGACCCCCCTCCCCCTCTTCCTCAATATAGAATGTTACATCTGATATCACTAAACAACCCTCAAAGTACAACTCCCTATGCACAATGTACACATCACTAGATAACCATTCACCTGGAGTTGGTTATTTCAGCCCAAGAAAAAAGTGTTGCCCTTTTTTGAACCCATTCCTAACAAAAGAATAATGAAAATGTAGGAAAAGACAAGGCAACAAAAACATCATCTCATCATCACTATTAATTAACATCATATACAAACATTTAAACCTCTTTCATCTTTCTCAAAATCTAATGAGCTGAAGATGAAGAAGAAGAACATAAAGGGGCAAAACTGAACCAACCATTGACACCTGCCTAACAAGTTTCTTGCTTTTCAACTCCAAACCAGACCCATCTTGTTTTCTAGTTCTTTCTTTATAGGTTATGCCCACTTTAGTTCATGATGGCCTGCAGGAGACACTACCTTCAAACTACCCCCCCTACCCCTACCCCTACCCCTATCCCACCCCTACCCCTTACCCACAAACTCTTTTTCTAGTCATGTTTGCTGTCTGCAAATCCCATTCCTGGAAACATGGTGTTTATACATATTATTATAGAGCTGTTGTAATCTACTGCATCAATTATCATTTATCAAGCAAAGTGCAAGGGTCCCATTAGAAAGCAAAAGATCATCTTTTTCAGCAGTTCAAGATTTTTTTTCTTTTTTGCTACAGTTTAGTGCGGTTTAGGTTTCAACCAACTTATATGTTTTCAGATCAACTTGTTATAAGAAGAAGATTATAACAAGATTATGAGAGAGCATGTGATTCTAGTGGATTTGAAAGTCTATGCAAGTTGAGAGTAATCTTTAGTAGTTGTTTAGTGTTTAGGTAGATAAGAGAGAGAGAGAGAGAGAGAGAGAGAGATCAGATGTCAAATATTAATCACAATAACCCATCTCAGTTTAACCGGGGATCATCTTCTTCTTTCTCTTATGCACCTTTGAATTTATCAAATGAAGCACTAGATCAGCCACGTGTCCACTTGCATCAAAGAGGCACTCACCATGGATTGCAAGAACAAGCACAAAGAGAAAGAAGAGAATCAAACCCAAACCCAGATCCAGATCCAATGCCACCGCCACCACCACCGCCACTATCACCATCACCATCCAACAGTGTGGAGGCTGCAGTGGTGGTAAGATATAGAGAATGCCAAAAGAACCATGCTGCAAGCCTGGGTGCTTATGTTGTAGATGGGTGTGGGGAGTTTATGGCTAATGGAGAAGAAAACACACCGGAAAGTTTAAAATGTGCTGCTTGTGAATGCCACCGAAGTTTCCACCGGAGAGAGGTGGAAGGTGAGTCACAATCCACCACATGGATACCGGGTATACAAAACCCACCACCTAGAGTTGCTGCTCCTGCTGCAACAATGCAGCCACCTTATCAGCAACAACACCACCACCATAGGTACAGCCACCAGGTGCCACCAATCATGGTGGCGTTTGGTGGGAACAGTGCAGCACCGACGGAGTCATCAAGTGAAGATCTTGACATGTACCAGACACACCCCGGACAACAGCCAGTGAAGAAAAGATTCAGAACAAAGTTCACAGATGAGCAGAAGGCAAAAATGCATGATTTTGCGGAAAAAATAGGGTGGAAGATTCAGAAACAAGATGAACAAGAGATTCTACAGTTTTGTGATGAAGTTGGACTGAAAAGAAAAGTGTTCAAAGTATGGATGCACAACTGCAAACAAGCCTCCAAGAAGAAGCAAGATCAGTAAGATTTAATTAAAGTATTAAACTTTAACTAAAATTTAACAGGTTTTCTGAATTTCTTCAGTTTCTTGAGTCTTCTTGACCAACTGAGATTAGGGTTTAAACGTGCAGATAGGCGGTAGCAACACCACAGCCATATTATTATTTCCAAGATTTCAATTAAGATCAAGAAGTAATTTCCTCGTATGTGCTATTTTGACTCTAAATTTTTATGGATTATTTTTATTTTATGATTAAAAAAACTCATCCCAATAGTTATAAATTTGATGATCTTATTATTTTTAGTCAAAATCCAGACATTAATTATATAATCTTCAGAAGATCAATTAATTTCCTTCATGAATTTACAGTTTAATCTTGTTGTTTCTTCATGTACTACATCTTCTGAGAACTTTCACTGTGCACCCTTCAATTCTGGGACCATTTAATACTTTCTTCTAGCCTGAAGGGTCGTACCCTACACAATAATACATGTACCCTAGAATCTTAAAATCTTTTATAGATTTCCACCACATTTTAAAGACGTATATGCATGCGTCACTCAAGAAATCTAACACTTTATTATATAATTTATGAGCTATGAGACAGTTCTATATAAACACTGCACTAGATGGTGATTTGGGTAGTTCTACTAGTGTAATTTTGGGTATTTTCTTTTGACAGTGTTAGCCACAACACATTTATGCTTAGCAATTTATAAAACTTAGCAAAAGAGATAGAACTTAACTTTTAGTGAGAAAAGTGCTCCAAAATTAGATCCATTGCCCACTAGGTGCATGGCATCAGTAAGGCTATCTGCAACTCAAGATCCCACCATAACAATGATAATAATATTATTATATATAATAATAATAATCATGACAACCCAAATATTATTAAAAAACTTAAGAGAATCCAAAAGTACAATTAAATAACAAAGATTAAACCCTAAACCATTTATGGGTCAATTAATTAATAAAGAGGAGTGGGACAATTGCCACTTAACACAATCTGATTCCAACCGCTTTGTACCCCACACTCAACTCTATTAGACACTAATGTAGCTTAAGATTGAACATATATATACTATAAATAGAAGTGGACCAGTTAGCTTAAGAAACCAAACCAAATAATTAGAGTCACCAGAGAAGGGAAAATCTGATCCAAAAGATATATTCAGATACAATGTTAAGATGTTTACATTACTAAACATTAAGCAAGTGGACAGAAAACTTACAATCTATCAAAAGTTTTAGAAAGTGCCATAAGGGTGATATGTTTGTCTCATCAATTCAACAATGTGTGTTCCAACTACAGTCTTAATATATTGGCTCTTTGCACAGAAGGCTATACATAATAATTACAATCATAGAGTAGTGATTTAGAATTATAGGATTCACAAGAAAAACGGTTGACCATCAACGGTTTCTTGTAACTATGCATCTTATTAATTGATTTACAAAGATCTGATAGACTTACTAAATCAATCCGTTTTCCCTAATTCAACTAGAATATATGAGAAGAGAAGCAATTAAGGCAAGTCTCCATGTAAGCAGATATAAGCTTAAACCTAGCACTAGGGTTTTGTAAGTGAGCATAGATGTACATGTGCAAAGTACCATAATCCCTTTTGGCCCAAGTCTTCTGTATTAGCCCTCACACGTTTTGAATTATACAATCTACGTTCGACAAATAGCTCACACGATAACACAAACTATTGACCTAAAAGAGTATAATGACACATGTCAGCCTGATGGAAGCATCAGTTTATTAGGGAAACCAAATGATACCTTATAAGAGCAGATAACACAAACTACACCAGCTCCTTGTAGAATACAATAGATCTCACTTCCAACAAAAAAGAAATCATCATATAACTTCACCTTTGTAAAACAAAGAACTTACAATGATCTAACATCAATATGGGTATCCTACTAATTAACAAAGAGAGAGAGAGAGAGAAACCTTTAACGGAGTCGGCACACACATACATGTTAGATTCTCATGGCTTCTATGTTCTTATTGTTTCTCCTAGATTCGCCGCAGCATCCTATGCTTTTTCCTTGGCAACCTCATAGTTTTCTTTAGCCTGCCCCTTCATTGAGTCCTTTGAAATCAAAGAGTCACCAACCTCAGCTTTAGCTGCATCCCGTTGCCTGCAGCATCTGATGCTTTTTCTTTAGCAACCTCGTAGATTTCCTTAGCCTGCTCCTTCATACAATCCTTTGAAACCCCTTAAGATTCATCATCCTTAGCTTAAGTTGCACCGTATGTATCAAAAGCTTGATGCTTCCTTGAAATGTTGCTTCTTTAAAGAATCTTTTAGCTTCACTGGTCTTCTCCGAAGCCATCATAAGCATCAGTTTGACTGCATAGTCATTGGCAGAGATTTGTTTACCATCCACCGTCGCTCCTTGATTCATGAATGCTTTGACTTCGGAACCTTCGTCTGCGTCTGTTTGCATTTGTATTGATCTGCTTTCTCATATGAATACCCTATCATCATATCATTCACAGTGTCTTTGGTCCATATCTGAACCTATGGTCATTTCTTTACTCACACCATCAGTTATAGCATCATATGCATAATTACCTTTCTCTTCTGCTGTTTCTTCAGCACTACCAGTTAAAATTTAACCTTTGCCATGTGCTAGCTAGTTGTACATGCTTTCACACTTCAATCATCTTTATCAGTCTCCTTTCCATCACTAGCTAGCCACATGTACATGACTTGGCTTGTCTTCTCTGATAACGAGCTTCCCACCTCACCAGTCTTCTCAAAAACATACTTGGGAGTTCGATTACGAAAGAAAATAGGCTTAACCACACGATGAACAATTGAACATATGTATGCAAATACACATATGCATATAATGATCTATGTATGCATGTCTATTAATATCCGTAACATACTTGGTTTTAAATTGCGTGATGCGCTCCGATGCGTTTGGTCCAAAAATCCGATGCGTGATGCGTAATGCGAGCGCATCACGTATTCGATGCGCTCTTTATAAAAATATACTAAAAAATTATTTAGACTAAAACAATCGACATAATAAGATAAGAATTGTGCTTTTTGGTTCAAATCAAGCTTCCTAAAATGTTTCTAGAACCATAAAAAGTGTTTAGGAACCATAATGGTTCAAATCAAGCATGCTAAAATATTAATTATTGAAAAAACCCAACCCATTTCATAAAATCTGGGAAAAAAAACATAACAAACAATGATGCGTACATCATAGCGCATTTTGCGAAGGGCGCATCGCGCGAAATTGTCGCAATATCACCGCATCATGTAAACGCAACGCATCAGGTGTTGTGATGCGCTCTTACTAGCGCAACGGGCGCATCACGCATTATGCGCGCATTTTAAAACCAAGGTAACATAATTATCAGAAACAGTCGATTTCGTTTTATCTTACTTTTATTATGTGCATTCTATACTACTAAAATTTGATTCTATACTTGGCAATCCATGCAACAGTTTTACATCATCAAAGTTCTTAAGTGACACGGTTAAGAAAACAAATCAAATTGGCTGCAAAATTTTCTAACCAAGCTAGCGGTTACGAGGCACTAATTTATCCAATGACATCGACGGTTAACCCTAATTAACGTCCTAAAAGCGTTTCAGAACATGAATTAATTGAAATAGTAAAAAATCGTTAATGAAAACCTAATCTAGCATGTTAATCGAAATAACTGGTGCAATTGTTCACGGAAACGACGAAATAATTGCTTACAATGCGACTTTAGTTTCATTTGTAGGCGTTCATCTTCCTCTTCTCCTAATTAGAACTTCGGCGATCACCGTTAATAACACAAATAAATCACCGGTTTCCCGATTTTTACGTCAAAAGTGCAATTGGAGTCGGTGAAAATAATTTGAGAAAACAGAAATTGAAGAAATCGAAAGTGTGGAAAAGATGCTCTGGTGGAAGCAGCTACACAATCGGCAACGTGGCGATCTCTGCTAGCTTTTCATATTTAGGGTTGTGCTATCTTCCCGCCACGTTCTCTCTCACAGACAAAAGTAACCGGACGTTAATTTCGGTGTACGATTGAATATTTGAATGTCGTAATCAAGATGAAGTGAAGAACTCACATTTTTAACTTGAATTTGTACTTTTTGTTATACCATTTGTCATTTAACCATAACACAGTTAATTTTTTTGTTAAATCTAATCACGTGTAAGTCACATGAGGGTAGTTTAGTGTTTTTACCTATAAAGGACAATTTTTGTAAATACTCACAAATGTATACACCATAAAACTTTCCCACCACCAACAACCAACTGCAACCACCAACTTGCCACCACAACCCACCCGATCTGATAACCCAAGGCCGAATCGCAATAACCTAACTGGTCTAATAACACACCACAACCCAAATCAACACCGCACCACCCATACAACCAAAATCACCACCACACCCAAATCCCCGACCAAAACCACATCTGAACCCACCAGAACCCATTGTCACTCGTCGTCAAACAAACACCACCATCAACCTAAACTCGAGACCACCACATTTGAACCGACCAAATCCATCATCATCATCATCACACATTCCAGACAGGTCCACCATCATCAATCTAGGGTTCTGACGGTTGTAGATGTTCGGCGAAGGGGATTATAGGGTTCCGACGGCGGTGTAAGTGCAAATGGATGTTAGGCGAGGCGGGTGGTGGAAGTTTTTGAGCAGCGATGAGGGTTCGGGTGGTGTCTAACAGGCATGGTTGCAAAAGTCGCTAGGTGCTCCCTAGTCGGTCGACCGGGGAGTTGAGAGTACTCGGTGTATGCGGAGAGTACTCGGGGAGTACTCGGACATGTTAAATTATAAAGAAATTATTTTTTAGAGATTAAATATATGTCAAAAACACAAATTTACTAATATTTATAACAAAATACGTGAAAATGATATTCATTCTTTAATATGTTAGGCATAGAAATTATGTTATATTATTATTTAAGTCAAACTAGGCCCGAGTTGACCTACTAGATCCAATTCTGGCCGAGGTTGACCGCGTTTGACCGACTCCGAGTAATTAGGCGGAGTCAAAGAAAGTCGCCTCGGCAGCCTGCCTTGTAGCGACTACTCGGGGAGTACTCGGCCTTGGAAACCTTGTTTTACAACCATGCTAACAGGTGGTGGTGGTGGATGGCGGGTTGATGGCAGGTGGGTTAATGGTGGTTGTGGGTTGATGGTGGTGGCGGTGGCGGTGGCATGTGGGTTAATGGTGGCGGTCGGTTGATGGTGGTGACGGGATCTGAATATGAGAGAGAGAGAGAGAGAGAGAGAGTGGTATAGAGAGAGAAAGAGAGTTTATATATATAATAATTTTTAAAAAGGTTTTGTGTTGTTTTATTTTTTAAATAATATTAAATAATGGGGAAAAAGACTAAAATACCATTAGGTAACCAGATTTAACAAAAAAATCTAATTGAATTAGTGTTAAAGGACAAAACGTGTAACAAAATTCCCTATAAAGGGCAAAAACTGTCAAAATTCGTTGAAAATGACATCGCCTGAAAAAAGTATTAAGATAAGGGACAAAACATGTAATTTCTCCTTTTAACTTAGGGGAAGTTTATGATACTGAATTTGAATCCTTTTACAAGTATTTGAGTATACTGGAAGGGGTGATGTAGGGATGATAATGAAACCCGAACCTGATGGGAAAATCCGATACCCGAAACATACATGACGGGTATGGAGTTAGGTATGTGATTTATTTTGAAATCTTGGGACGGGTATGGGATTTGATGTTATATCCGTTTACCGGCCCGATTACCCGATTATATATCCCTATTTACCTGCTCCGGTTACCCGATTATATATCCCGTGCACCCTGTTAACACACCCGAGTTAAATATGTATTTTTTTTTATTAATGAATTCTTTATTTAGGTCAAACAAAACGAGTGTCATCTATATAAATAATCAAACTCTAATTTATGGGTTGAATTTTTTGTTATTCCAATAAAAGAATTAAAGAAATGTAAGTTTGGGTATGTTTTTGTTATTCTAATTCATGAGTTTCCAGTTATTTATTTAAAATTTAAAATAGGATGTAGCATGTGGACACGTTTTGTTCGGCCGGATAAGTTCTTTTTTGTTGAAAGCAAAATAGTGAAATTGAAATCGAGGATCAAGGATGACATATTTTTCTTGAATATATATTACTAGGTTATCACCCGCGAACTTCGCGGGTAGAAAAATTTACTTTATATTAATCGAGTTATGTCATTAAATAAAATAAAAATACATGTTTTCAAACGTAATTTTTTTATAATTGTTTTGAATTGAAAGTTGTAGTCAATGGGTTGCGAGTAATGTCAGAAACTTCGGGCAAGAACCGGAGGCAGAAACTTGCCTCTCTAAACAACCCATGAAACAAAAAAAAAACTTTTATTTTTTATAATAAAATATACACATGAAGTTGTTCGAACCTGCAAAACAAACTCATTTAATTAAATTTAGAAGTTAATTAAAAGTTTAAATTAGAAAATATAAACAACAAAAACTTTATTCATTAAAATATACACATGAAGTTGTTAACCTGAGCTTTACCAACATCTCTGCATCATCGACATCACAGAGTACATCCAAAATCATTTAACATCCTAAACCTGTAACAACCACCCAGATAAGAGACTTAATCTTCCAAGTACCTCGAATGGTTTGTCGGATCGTTCAAAATCCAGTATGTTTAACGCAACTTCACATCTCTATGAAAGAATCGGCTCTGGATCTTTGGAGAATTCCTCAAATAGAGATATACATTGGTCATCTACAAAAATGGTTTATTAAGGTCAGAAACATCAATTTTTTCATAAAAGGGTCCCGAGTCAACCCAACACAGCCGTTTTGACCCTAAAAACCATGTTTGACTACCTACCCAATATAGTCCATTTTCCACAAAATATTATTAAAAAGTATAGTAGATTTTAGAAGCATGGTTACCTTATATTTTTTGTTTTAAAAATGTGGCAACTCGCTCTCTATCCTCTTTTCTCTGTGTTAAATTATTCTTTTTTTCCTTTTCCTTTCAGTTTTTCCTTCAGAATATAATTCAGATTATAACAACCTCTCATTTTTTATACTTAAATGTGAATCTAATTGTTCAAACTTATTTGTCTACAATCAACAAAATCTCATATAACCAGCAATTTCATGCACAATCAAAGGTGTCACAATCAAACACAAACATAATTCAATCTACACATTTCTCAAAACACAATCTCTAACATCACTAACCTGTAGCAATAATTCAAAACCCTAACTAATGTGTTGTGCACTCACTAATATCTGCTACACATGTCTCATTTATTCATCTTCACAACTTCAAACACATCTTATCTAACACCTTATGCCAATCAACAAAATCTCATATATATAAACCTTGAATATTACTCAAACACATCTTATTTAATGAATCAAAATAAAATCACATAAACCTTGAATATTACTCAATTTATGACTATTATCCCACAAAACAAAACTTTGTCAACAAATTATACTAACTTATGCAATGGTAAACCATAAAAATAACAAATTAATTTAGATGATTAGCCTTGCAGAAAACCCAAAAAGTTTACCAGAATCGTTAACGAATAAAATCAGACTCAGATTGGGTTACTCAAGCGGATATTAATCACGAAAAAAATCAGACTCAGATTGCCATTACTTCAAAATTTAAATTTAAAATAATGATTGACTTCAAAATTTAAAATTTAAAATCTGAAAATCAAATCACTAATATCCAATCCCGTAAATCAAGCAAACTTATTAGGAAAGTCTAACCTTTCAAATTTAAATTGAATTTACAGTTTCGAAATTTAAAATCAAACACATTAATGGCAAACTTTCAAATCTAATAAGTTCTGTTCAAACTTATTTGTCTACAATCAACAAAATATCATATAACCAGCAATTTCATGCACAATCAAAGGTGTCACAATCAAACACAGACATAATTCAATCTACACATTTCTCATAACACAATCTCTAACATCACTAACCTGTGGCAATAATTCAAAACCCTAACTAATGTGTTGTGCACTCACTAATATCTGCTACACATGTCTCACTTATTCATCTTCACAACTTCAAACACATCTTATCTAATACTTTATGCCAATCAACAAAATCTCATACATCAATCAGCAATACAATGCACAATCAAAGACCTCACAATCAATTTCAAACATCAATCAATATACAAAATTTCTCAAGGCACAAATTTTAATATCACTAACCTAATGCGCTACTACTCAATAATGTGTCGGTGCCATGAAAAAACATCATAACCTTAACTAATGTGTTAACTTACCAAGGCTCAAGGCTGTATATTTTCCCAATGTTGTTTGTCCGACGCATCGTCACAAATCTAACAACCGAGTCAATCAAATTATTAGTCAAAACCCAATAAACAAAGTATACTAATATCCAATCCCGTAAATCAAGCAAACTTATTAGGAAAGTGTCACGGCCCCCGACCCGGTTTTACCCGTTTCAGGAGCCGCGGGACAGAAATCCCGTGATATTTATTTATGTGATTTTAGCAGCGGAAATTTTAACATCAGGATCGTTGTAAAGCTAAAACTTTTCCCGATTATTTTTATTTTACAATTCGGAATAAAAACCCCGATAATTTACAATACATAAGTTTTAATGATAAATTCTTATTTCAAAACATATTTCTCTATTTTATACTGAGCCACTATTTTAAGCTTGAAATGCTCCTCAGCACTTTTCCTGATTTACAGTAGATCACCTGAAACATGTTTGAAAAAGGTTTTGTCAGCGGGAAATACTGAGTGAATCATTCTATTTACTGAAAACGACACATTTGTTATATTTACAGTATTAAGGGTTTTTACATATGTTTATTATAACCAACTTTCAAGAATAGGTATTTGTCACAGACCAGCTATGTGACGGTGGTCATATCACCATTGGCTGTCCCAATGAGTGACGTATATCACTTTAGGCTCGCCCACCTAATGTGAAGGAAACAATAATAATATTGTGCACAATACCCCACATACCGGCTGTAATTTGGTGATTACATAAACTTAATCACTGTAATTATAACTTTTTGGAAAATAAATTGGAGTATTGTAAAACAGTTGATAAAAAGAGAATGACTCACATTGCAGATTTATATGGATAGAATATGATTTTAGCCCTGTTAACCTAATTTCAACAATAATGCACACAAAACAGGGTTAGTGATCAATACAGCAGTTACGATAACTCACGAGATCAAATTCTCACAACGAACGACAAAGTGCGATAATTAAACTCATTCATCGAATTAACGACAAACGACAAAGTATAACCCTAATGTGGGCAGCACTTAAACATTCTTTGGATATATTGATCTCGGAAAATGAATCGTAATAGCGATCGAGTAATTACCCTGTTTTGCGGCAGCAATTCGAAAGTAGTGTGTGTGTTTATTTGTAGTATAAGTGTGATAACTCGTCGTACAGAAAGCGTTTGGCCGACGTTTCAACTTCCAGATTCAAGTCCCAAGGCCCTCTATTTATACTGAAAATTTGCATCTCCCGCGTGTCGCGGAAGAATTCGGGGAACCTCCCGCGTATCGCCTGGGATGCCAATTTAGGGTAGGGTAGGTTTCGTGTCCAGTAGCTTGGGTGAGTTGACAGTTTTGCTTAATTCAATTCAGACAACGAATTTAGAGGATAATATTGATTAGGGTTTAATCCCCCCTGAGTTTTAGGGGCCCTGATCCTGATTCCGATTGTTTCAAAAATTTTAGGGTTAGTGTAGAATTGCTTGGGTTTCTCAATTAGGGTTTTCTTAATAGCTAATTACCACCCTAAGCATTAATTTTAGTGAGAGTTGTTACATCCTCACCACCTTAAGAAGAATCTCGTCCTCGAGATTTACTGAAATAGATGAGGGTATTTCCGCTTCATTTCTGACTCTAGCTCCCAAGTATATTCTGGCCCCCTCTTTGAATTCCATTTGACTTTCACCAGTACTAGTCGCTTGTGTTTGAGAAACTTGATTTTCCTATCTTCTATTTGTAAAGGTTTCTCTATGGATTTCAGCTTTTCATTTACCTCCACATCTTGAAGAGGTACTACCAAGGATTCGTCTGATAGACATTTCTTAAGATTGGATACATGAAATACATCATATACTCCAGCTAGTTCTTCTGGTAGTTGTAAGCGATAAGCAACTGGTCCGATTCGTTGAATCACTGGGAATGGTCCAACATATCTGGGACTCAGTTTTCCTTTCTTACCAAATCGTACTACTCCTTTCCAAGGAGATACTTTCAACAGTACTTTGTCTCCTATCTGGAATTCGAGTGGCTTGCGACGATTGTCTGCATAGCTTTTCTGGCGATCTCTGGCTGTTTTTAATCTTTCCTTGATTTGTGTTATCTTGTCTGTGGTTTCTTGCACGATTTCTGGTCCTGATAATTGACTTTCTCCTATTTCTGCCCAACATACGGGAGTTCTGCACTTGCGTCCATACAGTGCTTCGAATGGAGCGGCTTCAATGCTTGAGTGATAACTATTATTATAGGAGAATTCGATTAATGGTAAATGGTTATCCCAATTACCACCAAAGTCAATTACACATGCTCGGAGCATGTCTTCTAGAGTTTGGATCGTCCTTTCACTTTGTCCGTCTGTTTGTGGATGATATGCAGTACTTAAATTGAGTCGGGTTCCCATTGATTCTTGGAAACTTGTCCAGAAACGGGAACTGAAACGACTATCTCTATCCAATACAATGGAGAGTGGAACTCCATGTAAGGATACTATTTCATCTACATACAACTTGGCTAACCTTTCCATACTAAAGGTTTCCTTCATTGGTAGAAAATGAGCGGATTTGGTTGATCGGTCTACGATCACCCAAATGGCATCATTACCTTTTCTGGTTTTGGGTAACTTAGTAACAAAGTCCATTGTTATGAGTTCCCATTTCCATACAGGCATTTCTAATTGTTGTAGTACTCCTGAAGGTTTCTGATGTTCTGATTTAACTTGTGAACAAGTTAGACACTTGGATACGTATTCAGCTATATCTTTCTTCATTCCTATCCACCAGAAATTCTTTCTTAAATCTTGGTACATCTTATTGTTTCCTGGATGTACAGTATACCTAGATTTATGAGCTTCGTCTAAAATCTTTGACCTTAAATTTCCCTGTTTAGGTACCCAACTTCTGCTTTTGTGGAATTTCCAAATTCCATCATTTCCTTATTCCAATTCTTTTAGGTAATCTTTCATTCCTTCGGCATCGTCCTTGATTGCCGTTTCCTGAATTTCTTTCAATTGTTCCATTAAATCTACTTGTAGATTTATTCTAAGAGCACGGACTCGCCTTTGCTTCTCATGATACTTACGACTTAAGGCGTCTGCGACTACGTTTGCCTTTCCTTCGTGATATTGAATATCACAATCGTAATCACTCAGGATTTCCATCCATCTTCTTTGCCTCATATTTAACTCTTTTTGCCCAAATATATATCTTAAACTCTTATGATCTGTATAAACAGTAAACTTACTTCCATACAGATAATGTCTCCATATCTTAAGGGCAAAAACTATAGCTCCTAATTCTAAATCATGAGTCGTATAGTTTTTTTCATGCTTTTTCAATTGTCTGGAAGCATACGCAATTACCTTCTTGCGTTGCATCAACACACATCCGTATCCTAATTTTGAAGCATCACAATATACCTCAAAATCTTCTGTTCCTTCTGGTAAGGCTAAGATTGGAGCATTGGTTAATTTCGGCTTTAAGATTTTGAAGGCTTCTTCTTGTTTAGGTCCCCACTCAAACTTAGTGGCTTTACAGGTTAGCTTAGTTAATGGTACATCTATTTTGGAAAAATCCTTAATAAACCGTCTATAATATCCAGCTAATCCTATAAAACTTCTAATTTCCATTGCAGTTTGCGGAATCTTCCAATTGGTAATTGCTTCTATCTTAGCAGGATCTACGTGAATACCTTCGTGATTCACCATGTGTCCTAAGAATTGCACTTCTTGTAGCCAAAATTCACACTTTGAGAATTTAGCGTACAACTTTTCGTTTCTTAACAAAGTTAAGAGTGTATGCAAGTGCTGACAATGTTCGACCTGAATTTTTGAATAAATAAGTATGTCGTCTATGAAAACAATTAAAAGTTTATCCAAATATGGTTTACAGATTCTGTTCATCATGTCCATAAATGCTGCAGGTGCATTAGTTAATCCAAAGGGCATGACTGTAAACTCATAATGTCCATACCTAGTTCTAAAAGCAGTTTTAGGTATGTCTTCTTCTTGAACCTTTAATTGATGATATCCAGAGCGCAAGTCTATCTTAGAAAAATATTTAGCGCCTTGTAATTGATCGAAAAGATCATCAATCCTAGGTAATGGGTATCGATTCTTAATTGTAACTTTATTCAATTCTCTATAATCGATACACATTCTCATCGATCCATCTTTCTTTTTCACAAACAACACCGGTGCACCCCAAGGGGATGAACTAGGTTGTATAAATCCTTTGCTTAGTAATTCATCTAATTGCTTCTTCAATTCTAGCATTTCGGTAGGAGCTAATCGATAGGGTGCCTTGGCTATCGGTGTAGTTCCTGGAATTAGATGAATCCTAAATTCTACTTCTCTATCTGGTGGTAATCCAGGTAAATCTTCTGGAAATACATCTGGGTATTCTGAGACTACAGGGATTTCCTTAAGTTCTTTTCCTTTAGTACAAATGATTACTGAAATCATATATACTATTCCCTGTTTCCGTTCATAACTAGCAACTTTCATTACTGATATGAACTTCAGTGGCTTTCGAGGTTTATCTCCTGAAATCTTAATTATCTCTCTAGTAGGTGCTTGAATTTCCATAGAGTTTCTATCACAAATGATTTGAGCATGGTTGGCTATTAACCAATCCATTCCTAACACAACATCAAACTCAGCTAAATTCATAGGAAATAGGTTTGCAGTAAATTTATGACCTAAGAGTTCTATTTCTACTTTTTGCAAAACCTGATTGATTTTGACTGAATTCCCATCTGCAGTTTCAACTGTAAAAATCTGCCTAACGGTAGTTAAAGGTAACTTAAGAGCTTGACAGAATGAAGTATTTATAAAACTTTGGTTTGCACCAGAGTCAAATAATACTTTTGCATAAACGTTGTGAACTAAGAACGTACCGGCGATCACATCCGGGATGAGTTCTGCTTCTTGGGTGGTTAGCTGGAATGCTCTGGCATTCTTCTTAGTAGCTCCTTCAGCTGCCTTGGGTTTGTTGTCTACTGGGTTAACTAACTTAGGACATTCTGGTTTGATATGTCCGGCTTCCCCACAATTGTAACAAATTATGGATTTCTTTCTGCAGTTTTCTTCCCGATGTCCTGTTGTTTTGCAAAAATTGCAAAGTTTATTACATTTTCCAAAATGTTTCTTTTTGCAAATTTTGCAAAATGGCATAGTTGAAGATTGTCCTGTTCCTCTCTTTTTGAAACTACTACTATTACCCACCCTAAATCCTTGGGTAATTTTCTGAGCTAATTCCTTCTTCCTATCTTCATCTTTTGTGCGTATCAGTTCATCAGTTAAGGAGTTAGCTAATTCTACTGCATCGTCAATAGTGCGAGGTCTCGCAGCCTTAACGATATTTCGAATTTCGCTAATTAGTCCCCAAATATAGTGAGAAATGAGTACCGGTTCTGGCGAGGCCAGGTTAGGTACCACTCTAGCATATTCGAAGAATGTCGAAGTATAACCACGACAATCCACACCTAACATCCGATGAGTTAGGAACTTATTTGCCATTTGTTCCTTTTCATACTCAGGACAGAATTTTCTTTCTACCAGATTCTTGAATTCTTCCCAAGTCATAGCATAAGCCCTATTTCTTCCTTTAGCTTGTAACACAGTGTTCCACCATTCCAGTGCTCCTTCTTTAAACAGATTTGAAGCGTACATGACTTGATCATCTTTGGCACACTTGCTTATTGCAATCACTGCTTCGGTTTTCTCTAACCAACGCAGCGATGCAGTTGCCCCTTCATTGCCTGCAAATTCAGTGGGTTTACAAGCAAGAAATTCTTTGAAAGTGCAACCAGGTGTTGCAGCTTTCTGTTTCTTAGGGAGCGGCGTGTGCTGAGATTCATTGTCATGATTAACATGATTATGGCCACCGTTTATACTATTACTGAAGTTATCTTCAGTAGTACGTTTACTAGGAATGATATGTTGCGGTTCGATTGGACTTTTTACAGCAGCAACAAATGCTGGAATAGCATTGGCTATCCCTTGAGCAACAATATTTTCAATATCTTGTCTAGTCATATATTGATCTCCTGGATGTTGCTCCGACTGATTAACCTCATTTACTGGTTCATTACCATTATTTGCCATCTGATGATATATAATAATTTTTATTAGTATTTGATAAATAGTAATCATATATACAAACAATCAGACAATTCACAATGCACATAAAGTCAAAACTATCGATTTCTCGATTCCATTTCATATCCGTTATAGTATGCATCACTACACACAGATATTTTACAAAGTTTTATTTGGAGTTATGTTACAGACTGATTTCACTATTTACTATACTATTACACAACTATAGTTTTACCATCTTCCTATCCCTCATCATTTGTTATTCTAAAAACACATTTCCCTTTCATCATACTTCCAAGCAATCTGTCCCCCTATCTCCCTGATTCTATTCCCTGCATCCATCAACTCTTCACCGAAATGGCGAAGTTCAGCCATATTCGCAGTGCTCATTGGTGGATTAGGTAGGGGTTCTGGATCGAATTGCGGAAGGAAGGAATAAGGGTCGTTGACAATATTTTGAAATTGCCAATCATTTGTCCACCATTCTTCCATTTCTACCGGTTGGGCGTGGACTATTGGGTCTGGGATTGCTGGTGCAAAATTCATAGGGAGTGGATTTTCACTAGGATAGGTAAAAACATTTGTATTGACAGGCTGAATAGTTTCACAGTTTGCCAATAGAAAATCTATTTTATCCTGAAAAGTTATTCCCTGGTTTTGGTTTTGATTGGAGCTCTCTCCGATTTCTATCTGAGTTGGTCTAGAACCTTGTCCTACTTCCATTTCTATTTCTTTAGAATATTCCTCAAACTGTATTTCCATTTGCCTAGAATCTTTCTTAACTTCAGTTTCCATCTCTTGCTGTTTAGAACTCTCCTTAATTACAATTTCTTTTCCTTTTTCTAAAGGGTTGTTTATTTTAGGAAGTTTCGGAACTGGCTTTTTCCTATGAATACGACTACCCCATACATAATTCTTCTTTTTCTTTCGTTTTGGCTTTGTCAAGGGTGGAGTATGGAATTCTACAGGTTGGTCCATATCAGCAAAGTATCCAGTAAACTCTTGGGAAACTTCTATATTCACCGGGTACAGATTGAGGTTCTGAAAAGCTTCAGATATCTCGCTCATGCTGTGTAGCATATATGCAAAATGCACAAAAATGCTAAGTTAAAACTTTGGAACAAAGTTTAACAAATAAACATCGAAGTTTTATTGCACACTATTTGTACAAAATAACAGGAAAGAACACACTCAGATTTATTTATTTACTGAGAAGTGTTATTACTAGACTTAGGGTATTTAAAGATTTGCATGTTCTGCTACAGTGGCTAGCATATATAAATTTGACCATTTCTCATCTAGCTTATTTTCCCAAGGTGATTTATTGATTAACTCCTGGGTTTCCTTTTTAATCCTCTTTTCTCGGATTTGCTCTTTACTTTTCTTAATAATCATACTCCTTTTTCTAGGAGAAAGTGGATTCTCATATTGTGTCTTTCGCACAAATATTCCTTCTTCAGGAATTGTAGGGAGCTTTGAAAATTTTAGTTTTGGATGAACATCCCTCTTCGTAGACTGACCTATCTAATTTAAGATAGATATCTTGTAACTTTTGCTTACCCATACTGTAACTAACAAATAGTCAATTAAAAACACATAATCACATAATAGTAATCAGGAAAAACTAAGTATCTTTTAAATACTTAATTAGCTTAACTCAGTGTCTCTGATACCACCTTATTTCTGTCACGGCCCCCGACCCGGTTTTACCCGTTTCAGGAGCCGCGGGACAGAAATCCCGTGATATTTATTTATGTGATTTTAGCAGTGGAAATTTTAACATCAGGATCGTTGTAAAGCTAAAACTTTTCCCGATTATTTTTATTTTACAATTCGGAATAAAAACCCCGATAATTTACAATACATAAGTTTTAATGATAAATTATTATTTCAAAACATATTTCTCTATTTTATACTGAGCCACTATTTTAAGCTTGAAATGCTCCTCAGCACTTTTCCTGATTTACAGTAGATCACCTGAAACATGTTTGAAAAAGGTTTTGTCAGCGGGAAATACTGAGTGAATCATTCTATTTACTGAAAACGACACATTTGTTATAATTTACAGTATTAAGGGTTTTTACATATGTTTATTATCAACCAACTTTCAAGAATAGGTATTTGTCACAGACCAGCTCTGTGACGGTGGTCATATCACAATTGGCTGTCCCAATGAGTGACGTATATCACTTTAGGCTCGCCCACCTAATGTGAAGGAAACAATAATAATATTGTGCACAATACCCCACATACCGGCTGTAATTTGGTGATTACATAAACTTAATCACTGTAATTATAACTTTTTGGAAAATAAATTGGAGTATTGTAAAACAGTTGATAAAAAGAGAATGACTCACATTGCAGATTTAGTATGGATAGAATATGATTTTAGCCCTGTTAACCTAATTTCAACAATAATGCACACAAAACAGGGTTAGTGATCAATACAGCAGTTACGATAACTCACGAGATCAAATTCTCACAACGAACGACAAAGTGCGATACTTAAACTCATTCATCGAATTAACGACGACAAAGTATAACCCTAATGTGGGCAACACTTGAACATTCTTTGGATATATTGATCTCGGAAAATGAATCGTAATAGCGATCGAGTAATTACCCTGTTTTGCGGCAGCAATTCGAAAGTAGTGTGTGTGTTTATTTGTAGTATAAGTGTGATAACTCGTCGTACAGAAAGCGTTTGGCCGACGTTTCAACTTCCAGATTCAAGTCCCAAGGCCCTCTATTTATACTGAAAATTTGCATCTCCCGCGTGTCGCGGAAGAATTCGGGGAACCTCCCGCGTATCGCCTGGGATGCCAATTTAGGGTAGGGTAGGTTTCGTGTCCAGTAGCTTGGGTGAGTTGACAGTTTTGCTTAATTCAATTCAGACAACGAATTTAGAGGATAATATCGATTAGGGTTTAATCCCCCCCTGAGTTTTAGGGGCCCTGATCCTGATTCCGATTGTTTCGAAAATTTTAGGGTTAGTGTAGAATTGCTTGGGTTTCTCAATTAGGGTTTTCTTAATAGCTAATTACCACCCTAAGCATTAATTTTAGTGAGAGTTGTTACAGAAAGACTAACTTTTCAAATTTATATTCAATTTACAGATTCGAAATTTGAAATCAAACACATTAATGGCAAACTTTCAAATTTAAATTTAACATAATAATTGACTTCGAAATTGAAAATTCAAAATCAAACACAATAGTGGTTTATTTCAAAATTTAAATTTAGAATAATGATTAACTTCAAAATTTAAAATTTAAAATCTGAAAATCAAATCACTAATATCTAATCTCGTAAATCAAGCAAACTTATTAGGAAAGTCTAACCTTACCAAGCAAAACCAACTGACATGGTACCAATTTACAGCAATAGCAAGCATATCTCTGTCCAACATAGTTGCAGCCAAAAACTCCGGACCATCCAAAATAAACACCTAATGAATCAAAATAAAAGCACATCCCTAAAATTACAAATAATATAGTCAAAGCATCTCATAAAAAAACATCAGGATTTCAAAGCATTCAAAATTTAAAATCAAACACAATAATGGTTTACTTCAAAATTTAAATTTAAAATAATGATTCACTTCAAAATTTAAAATTTAAAATCTGAAAATCAAATCACTAATATCCAATCCCGTAAATCAAGCAAACTTATTAGGAAAGTCTAACCTTTCAAATTTAAATTCAATTTACAGATTCGAAATTTAAAATCAAACACGTTAATGAAAAACTTTCAAATTTAAATTTAAAATAATGATTGATTTAAAAATTTAAAATTTAAAAATCAAATCATTAAGGAAATATACCAAAAATATAGGATCATATTCCTCAATCAACTTTAACAACGAATGAGAGTTGTTTTTTAGGATCCATAACTGCAAAGAAAGTAACCATTGTTTTAAAAAATATATAATGGTAATATATTTATAGAAACAAAGTCTATTTACAGAAACCGAATCATAATTCCGAATACAAAAATAATCTTTAACAACAGTAATCTGTTTATAGAAACAAAAACAACTTTAAAATTGAAATCAAAGTCATCTTTAAAGAATTAACAACTAACTAAATACAAAAATTATAACTCAATGACTCACGATAAATCATCATCAATAATTTTAAGACATTGACATATGAAAGTTGTTCTCCCCACAATAAGGTTGCAAAATCATATGGTATTTTCTATCAATCGAAACAAAAAAAAAACATATAAGTTGCAATAACTTATTGTGTGCACAAAACTGAAAACTTAAGAAACATACCAAAAATATAGGATCATAGTCCCCAATCAACTTTAACAACGAAGGAGCGTTGTTTTCATGATCCATAACTGCAATGGAAGTAACCACTGTTTAAAAAAAAATATAACGGTAATCTTTTTATAGAAACAAAGTCTATTTACATAAACCGAATCATAATTTCGAATACAAATCATCTTTAACAACACTAATCTATTTATAGAAACAAAAACAACTTTAAAAAGAAATTAAAGACATCTTTAAAGAATTAACAATTAACTAAGTACAAAAATCATAACTAAATACAAAAAAATTATAACTCACAAAACAAACCATAAGAACTTCAAAAGATAATCACATAAAATTTCAAATTAACACCTAAAGACAAAAATAAAAAAGAAAGACTATACATATCAAAAAACAAACAACACCAACAAAACTGAACTAACCTGTTTTTGGTCGACGAACAATTCGAAAAATATAGGATCATAGTCCTCAATCGACTTTAATAACGAAGGAGCGTTGTTTTCATTATCCATAACTGCAAAGGAAGTAACCATTGTTTAAAAAAAATATAACGGTAATCTATTTATAGAAACAAAGTCTATTTACAGAAACCGAATCATAATTTCAAATACAAAAATCATCTTTAACAACACTAATCTATTTATAGAAACAAAAACAGATTTAAAAAGAAATTAAAGACATCTTTAAAGAATTAAAAACTAATTAAATACAAAAATTATAACTAAAATACAAAAAATTATAACTCACAAAACAGTGTAAGATATACGTTTTCTTCAACTTCTCATAGGAACCCATTCAATAGTTCCTTGTAGGGGAAGGAGTCTGAAAGAAGCTCTTCACCTAAAATTACAAAACACAAAAAGTTTGTGAGATATGCAATTCGAGTACAAAAACAATAGTCAAAGACTCGAAGCATCCCTAAAATTACAAATAATATAGTCAAAGCATCTCATAAAAAAACATCAAGATTTCAAAGCATACAAAATTTAAAATCAAACACAATAATGGTTTACTTCAAAATTTAAATTTAAAATAATGATTGACTTCAAAATTTAAAATTAAAATCTGAAAATCAAATCACTAATATCCAATCCCGTAAATCAAGCAAACTTATTAGGAAAGTCTAACCTTTCAAATTTAAATTCAATTTACAGATTCGAAATTTAAAATGAAACACATTAATGGAAAACTTTTAAATTTAAAATTTAAATAGAAACCTTAATTCCGGAAAAATTATCATACTAAAAATAAATCACTAAAATTTAAATTTGAGGTTTCAAAAAAAAAAAAAAACATTAACGAAATTTAAAATTGCTCAAAATTTTAAATTTAAAATTTGAATTCCGGAAATAGAAATAGAAACCCTAATTCCGGAAAATAATCATACTAAAAATAAATCACTAACGAAATTTAAAATTGCTCAAAATTTTAAATTTAAAATTTAAATTCCGGAAATATAAATAGAAACCTTAAAATTTTAAATTTGAGGTTTCAAAAAACGTAACACCATTTATTTATAGAAACAGAAACCTTAATTCCGCAAAATTATCATACTAAAAATAAATCACTAACGAAATTTAAAATTGCTCAAAATTTTAAATTTAAAATTTAAAATAGAAACCTCAAAATTTAAAATTTTAAATTTGAATTCTGAAAATTATATCACTAACATCCAATGCCATAAATTATCATACTAAATATAAATCACCATTTATTTGCTATAAGTTTAAAACAAAATAAAAAAAAAGATAAATATCAGTTTACTTAAAATATGATTAGTAATTAGAATACACATAAACGTACCAAAAATATCGGGTCATCTTCATCAATAAGCTTTAAAAATGAAGGACTGTTGTGTAAGGGATGCATATCTGAAAAATATATATGAAGGTTTTTAAAAAAATAAAACGGTAAAGTATTTATAGAAAAATAATCAATATTCCTAAATCAACAATCAATAAGCTTTAAAAGATAATTTAATCAATTGAGAAACTTCCAAATCCAAAAATAAAAAGAAACGGTTTAAAAAAATAAAAAATATTTATTTTTTAGAAACAAAATCAATATTCCGAAGACAAAAACATTATACTGGATGAAAAAATATCAGACCACTGTAAATCTTCATCAACATAATCAAAAAACATCGGACACAATCAAAACATATCATCATCAACAACAAACTAAAAGACTGTAAATAAAAATATGAGTAACATGAGAACAAAATCAAAACATCAAAAAAATATCATTTCATATGATTGGAATCGGATAATGCAAAATCATCATCAACAAACAACGAAAAAAAAAAGAAAAATCAAACAATAAGCATCTGCGGAGAAGGAGATGAAGAACAAATTTTTTATAGATTGTTGATTAAACTTACATATAACAAGTTCGATCAACAAAAAAAAAAAACATAAAAATCATCAAAAATTCACATTAAACATTTACAATAAATAACAATCTAATATAAATTACATACCTGCAAATTATGTGGAACGATCTACAAACAAATAACAACGAAAATGATTAAGATCTGCCGAATGGGTTTTGAACAAAAAAAAAGTTCCTATAATATCTAATAACATAAATAAACAGTATAAGATCTAATTACAGATGAAACCGTAGATGAGCTTTAGGGTTTGTAAAATTGAATGTGGATGAAAGATGATTGAATAACAAAATTGAGAGAAGAAACTAACCATATTGTGAAGAACTTTTGACGATTTCTCCGGTCGATTAGGGTTTTGACGGATACGAAAGACCACAAGCAAACCCTAGATATGACAAAACACATCGTAAATCATTATTAAACAGCAAACAAATCGATCTCTTCAAATCTGGAAACATGAAACAAATAGCATTTACATGAAGATGAAGAAAGCATCAAAACATTGACGTCCTTATGAATCTCATCTGAATATGTAAGATAGTTGATGAAATCGAAAAAAATCAAAGATGTATTAGATTAACAATACGAAAACAAATAAGGAATGGCATAATAACATACCTAAGGACGATGAATCTCTAAAAAACGAAGAAGCAGATTTAGGAAATGGTATGTAGGGTTTGTGAAAAGTGAGGTTATGAGATATGGTGGTCTGGTAAAGATGATATATAGGATCCGTTTTTTAATATTGGGTGACCCGAATCACAGCCGGATCCCGCCACTTTTTTGTTAAAATCGTGAATGATGAAGGCATTTGAGAATTCCCTCCTAAACTCAAAAATATAAGTTGCCACATCAGCAAAAATGTCCCAAATCCAATGCCACCTAGCCCAAATCACATCTCATTTATATATATATATATATATAGATTTTATTATTAAAAATTTTGAATCGTTTTGGTTCTTTTGAAACGTTTTGGATTAAAAAAATAAAAAACGTTTTGGTTCTTTTGAATATGTGTTGATTCAAGTATTTCCTTAGCTTCTTTTGAATATGTATCGGTTTCACAATTGACGGTAGTAGCTGACTAATTTACGAATTGTATCACATTTTAGCCTTTTGTATTAGTTTTGAACTCAACATACATCGATTTTTACTCATTAATACTCGATGGTTATGCTCGAACCCCGAAACTCATGAGCATACCCGAAATTCGCGGGTATGGCCGATACCCGACGGGTTTTGGGCCATGTATGAGACAAGTTTTTTTAACTGGTTATAGGGTTGGGATTAGCCATACGTGACCCATTGCTATCCCTAGGGTGATGTTAGGGTATGGGGGACTTTGAAAAACAAAATTCAAGTTTCAGACACATCATTAAAGAAAACAAGGGGCAACACCCATGGAGATTTGTCTTTGGCATGGGACAACGCCATGAAAAATGAGTATGGGGTGGTGTTTGTGATGTGGAAGGGCTTGTGATCCCCTTTCCACGCATCCATTCTGTGTAGACTAAAAAGTTTGAAATTCAAAATTTACTAAACGGAAGTTATTGTGTATTTGTCCTAAAAAATAAAAGGAACTGTTGTAAAAAAATAATATAAAATTTTATAGAATTGTTTTAACATTTTTTGATACATAATACCTATTAAATATTTGCCAATGCTTTAAATGAAGGCTCTATAAAATACATCAATAAGAACGATCATACATACTAAAATCTTTCTTATGACAAAGTAATGCAAACGCATGGGCTAGGGTATGAGTATGGTAAGATGTAGCTAACCAATACATTTATCTAAATGGATATACATGATGTTTCCACGAAGACCTTCGACTAGCCTTCACCAGAGTTTCCTCTGGCTCCGCCCCGCTCAAGTATAGTTCACCATCTTTCGGTTCCCGACAGGCATGCTCACACTTGTGAAAATCTCAAAAGTGTTGGAAACTTCACAAGTGATGGTACGATTCGACATCGAGGTTTGCTAGTCATTAGGACACGTTCACTAGTCGTTGGGCATGAAATCACGACTCGGTGTGCAAGTGGGCATGTTGTTGGGGTGTGTACACAAGTCGGTGTGCGACATGCAAACTATATTAGAAACATGAATTTTTGTTATGGAAACTTGAATAGTAGAAACACAAAAGGTACTAACATATAGTGTTAGAAAGCTACTAGTAACAAACGCTGGAAAAGTAAAATAGTGAAAGATAAAAAAGATGGAGACACGAAGACAAAAAATGTAACGTAACTTACAAAAGCAATCAAAAGTTTATGCGCAGGTAATTCCCTCCACATGTTCTCAAAGAGGTACAAGCCTATTAAATTAATGTCTAAACCGCTCATCTCAATTCATTTTGAGTGTCTCTCCCCTCATCCCATCCACCGCAAGAGTTTCTACAACTCTAAATAATAATAAAAATTAGGGGTGTCAATCGTGTTAGTTTAATAGGTTTTGGTTTTGTGGGTTAACGGGTTGAAAATTTTCAACCCTACCTAATCCGTATATTTATTTATTTATTTATTTGTGTCATGTTGTGCTGGACCCATTTAAAATTGTGTCGTGTTCAGATCATGTTTTGTGTCGACCCATTTAATGTTAGTTGGTGAATAACTAGTTATGAATAATAACCAGTGGCTTCGTAACAATCTAAATAATTGATATTCACCAATTTACACATACTTTAGTCCCCCATTTTATCCCCATTTTATGCGTTTTTGGCCGTAAAACCGTGAATCGGATACTTAATCAGGTATACTTTTTTTTACAGGCCTAAAACAGCACACCAAACAAGAAGATGATGAGAACGAGGACTATTCAGACGAAACGACAAAGCTGCGAACATTCTGTGAAGATTCTGACCTGGGCATTTGGAACGACCGTGCAATGAATGGCACGACCGTGCGTATCCGACAACAGAGCTCTGCCCAGCAATGCACGCCAGTGCTATCAAGAGTGCAAGCCAATCCCGGAGTTGAACGACCGTGCGGATGGTTGCACCCCGTGCGGATCCGATGTCTAGCACCAACCCGGAAATGCACACCAGTGCAGCTGCTCGTGCCAGCCAAAACGCGGAGATGAACGATCGTGCTGCCAGTGGAATGGTCGTGCGGCTACGAAGACCGGTCAAGATCTGATGATGTCATACGGTATGGTGAACAGTGATTCAAAAAGTGAACGGTCGTGCACTTTATTGGCACGATCGTGCGATCGCAAAATGTTATAAAAACAGACAGAAACATGGTTCAAAATTCTGGACTTTTGGGAGCTCTTTAGGGGATTTTGCAGGCTCCGAAGGCTCTTGCTTTCACCCGGATTCAAGCCCCATTGTGCCGATTAGCTCCGGTACTATCCGGATTCTTAATCTTGTGCTTGTTTATGGTTTGATTTCTTAAATCTTTCCATGATTTTGTTATGTTTCAAGCATTTAGATTGATTATTATGTATTATTGTAAGCCTTTGGGCAAAAACACTAGAATTCCTTGCTTAACTACAACCATTAGTATGTTAATTATGTTTGTAATGACACTTTGAAGCATTTTCTATGTTAATCCTTGATGATTAGTTTGCAACCTTGTTTATTGATGTTGATTTCTTGATTATAAGTAATTATCTTGGATGATTGGTATATGGTTAGTTGAGATAATTGAAAGATGACGCTTAATTAATCATGTATTAGTAGACTTTAAACTTGGTTAACTAGTTTAACTTGGTTAAAATGTGTGCACCATGATACTAGAAATGGTTAATGGTTTAATAAGGGGTAATCATCGTTAATCAAGAAAGCTTTCCTTCACGTAAGGACCTTAACGGGTTAAATGGTGTTGTTATGAATTCTTGACATGAATTATTAGCTTAGTTAGTGATTTAGGCCAGAATTGCTATCTTGGTGAATTTATGTGCAAGATTTGTAAAATGAACTCGGTTGTGATTTAATCTAGTTTATGCTTGTCTCGGTGGTTGCATTGTGTTTATCGGTGTCACTTTCCTTGATTAAGTGAGGTTAGAAAACTCCTAACGGATGACTAACCTATCTTTAGGGGATTTTCATAGACATTTATCAATTGCACGTTAAAGAAAAATCTTAGGTGGTTAAAGTGTGTTTATCGTTTTAGCTTTCCGAATGATTGTCATGTTAGGATTTCCGAAAGGGATACTAATTGTCTTGAACATGGAAAATTAATCAAATGTTTCAAGTGACAAAACCGACTTAGTTCATATACTTTGGTTGTGTAAAAAGCAAGGCTATATACTTATTTTCTTATTTGGAGTCTATTATGTTTTTATATATCTTTGCTTATGCTTATTTTAGTTTTTAGAAAAATCAATCACTTTTCTTCCTACCGGTAGTTTAATGACAAAGGTCTAGCATTATTTCTCCGCCCACATCCTTGGATCGACACTTGGTTCTTACCGATACTTTACTACTTATATGACGGGGTACACTTGCCCTTTCGTGTGTGTTTTAATGTTGAAGTATAAATCATTTTTATATATTTAAAACCGAATCGTGTGTTATATTCTTTGTAAAAACATGTATATACGCGCACACGTCAAGTTTTTGGCACCGTTGCCGGGGATGTGGCGAGCTTTAGGAAGAACCCGAGTCATTATTTTATCGGTGTACATATTTGTTAATATTTGTGAATATTTTCGTGATTATTTATTCATTGATTTATTTGTTAATATTTCTTGTTTTTAATTTAATTTATTCATTTTCAAGATTATTTCATACACTTGTAAATTTTTATTCCGTTTATTTGTTCGAATTCGAACTTGTTATTCATTTATTCTTTGAATTTTCGGCTCCGAAAAATGATTTCCACACTAGTTGATTCGATTATTTTTATTGTTTTAATTTTTATAAAATTTCGGGCCCGTTTTAGAATTTTTATAAAATTTTCAGCCCATTTAAATAACAATTCTGTTTCCCAGCAAAAAAACAAATAGCATTATTATATTAATAAAATATTCACGGTGTCCATTTTTCGTTTGCAGGTTGATGTCCTCAACCCCCGCTCCAGAAGTTGTTGAGCCGTCAGACGAACCTGAACGTGATTTGAGGAGACGCCTTCGCGAGAGATCCCGTGCGGTTGGGCTGCTGCTCGCAGCTGGTGAGCCGGAGCCGGTGGTACCCGCTGAAGCCGAGGGCTCAGGGGACGAAGGACACATCATCATGGCGGACGACGAGCGACCTTTGAATGAATCAAATCAGCCCGGAGGAACAGGCTTGGAGCCCAGTATTATTAGACCTACTATAGATGCACCTACTTTTGAAATTAAATCTAGTATTATTAATATGGTGCAGAATTCAGTGCAGTTTGACGGGCGCGAGCATGAAGATCCCTGACGACATATAGCGGCTTTTCTCGAGGTTTGTTCGACATTCAAGATTAGGGATGTTTCAGAGGATGCTGTTCGGTTGAGTTTGTTTCCATTCTCACTGCGGGACAAAGCCAGAGCTTGGCTGATGTCACTTCCAGCTGGGTCCATCAGGACCTGGAATGAGCTGGCGGAGTTATTTATGCAAAAATACTTTCCGCCTGAGAAAACAACCAAGCTGAGAAACCGGATCGTGACCTTTCGCCAGGATGAGGGAGAGTCGTTGCACGTGGCCTGGGAGCGGTTCAAAGACTTGTTACTTGATGTTCCACATCATGGCTTTTCCAAAAGACAGCTGGTATTGACGTTTTATCAAGGGCTTAACTACGACACGCAGGAGAGATTAGATGTGAATGCAGGAGGCGACCTAGGAACAAAGATGCCAAATGAAGCCTATGCCATCATCGAAAAAGCTGCGTTGAAGTCTAGCTCACGTCGGGAGGGAGAGAGAGGCCGGACATCATCATCATCATCTCGCCCAGGAGTTCACGCGGTGGACGACTACACAGCCATTACTGCACAAATCTCAGCTCTTTCAGCAAAATTTGATAAGTCCCAGATGGTTGCACAGGCTAGCTCAGGGTGTGACCAGTGCGGAGTGTCACACGAGCTTGGTGCATGCTTCCAGGGAGTTCCATATGATGGCCAAGAAGAGGTAGATTTCGTGAGTAATCAGGTGAGGCCGCAGAACAATCCGTACAACAACACATACAATCCCGGATGGAGGAATCACCCAAATTTTTGGTGGAGAGCGAATGTGGGTAATCAAAACCCACTAGGATTTGCCCAGCGCGCTCCAGCGCCGCAGCAGGCTCATGGTCAGCAATTCCAGCAATACAACCAACCTTTCCAGCCTCGTCCATATTCGTACCAAAATCAGGGCGCCGGGAGTAGCTCCCAGCAGCAGGCCCCTCAATCAAGTTCTAAGCTGGAGGAAATGATGGCTCAGCTTCTTTCTAGCTCCACGAGTGCAAATCAGTTGGCTGAAAAACGATACCAACAAAGCGAAGATCGTTTTCTAGCCCATGAGGGAGAAATGAGGAGTCAGAAAGCCGATTCAGAATATCGAGAACCAGGTTGGTCAGCTGGCAAAGATAATGTCGGAGAGACCCCCAGGTGGTCTTCCAGGCAACACGGAGACAAATCCGCGCGGGCATGTAAATGCGGTTATGACCAGGAGTGGCAAGACTACAGGACCCAACATATCGGACTCACCACTGATCACTGAAAAGGTCCCGACTGATACACCGGATGAGGTGCAAGATAGGCTGCGCCCAGCAAGTACAACACAAGTCCAGGAACCAGTCAAAGAGTACACTCCTCCAGATCCATACCCTGGTCGGCTGAAGAAACAGAAAAATGAAGAACAATACGGTAAGTTCCTTGAAATGTTTAAGCAACTTCATATAAACATACCGTTTGTTGAAGCCTTGGCCCAAATGCCGAAGTATGCGAAGTTCTTGAAGGACATCTTCTCGAATAAGCAGAAGCTTGAGGATATGTCATGTGTGCTGATGAACGAAAGCTACTCTGCAATCCTTCAAAATCGTCTGCCCACGAAGATGGGATATCCTGGCAGTTTCACGCTTCCTTGTTTGATCGGAAATATGTTTGTTAGCCATGCAATGGCTGATTTGGGAGGGAGTATCAACCTTATGCCCTATAAGGTTTTTACAAAGTTGGATCTAGGTGAGCCGTCGCCTACACGAATGAGCATTCGACTAGCTGATCGTTCCATCAAGTATCCATGTGGATTTGTTGAGAATATGCTTGTTAAGATTGACAAGTTTGTGTTTCCAGTGGATTTTGTTATCCTGGATATGGATGAGGACTCTAGGGTGCCTTTGATTCTCGGACGTCCATTCTTGAATACCGCCCGGACCATTGTAGATGTAGCTGCGGGCCAGGTTACACTCCGAGTGAATGATGAGCATGTGACCTTTGACATCAAGTGGTCGATGCAGCACCCACAGAGTCAGGATGATGCGCTCTACTATGTTGACATCGTTGACACGTATGTGAGCACACATTTCCAGGGCACGGTTGAGGAGATTGATTCGGACACACATCTGTTATGTGGGGACCTAGATGGCATTACGCAGGAGGGCCACGATTTCGAGCAGCCAATATATCAGATTGGTGATGATGGTTCCCAGAGTCCAGATCGGTTTACAGACATTGATCGTGAGAATGAAGAAAAGTCGAAGCATTCGGTTGAAGATCCCTCGTCTTTGGAGCTTAAGGAGCTTTCGCCCCATTTGGAGTACGCATTTCTAGACAAGGAGCGCCGTGTGCCAGTTATTATCTCATCATCGTTGACGGACGAGGAAAAGAGCAGACTGCTTAGTGTTTTGCGACTTCATAAGAAAGCATTAGCGTGGAAGATTATGGATATTAGAGGCATCAACCCTTTTTTTTGTACTCACAAGATTCTGATGGAAGATGAGTACAAGCCATGTGCACAGCCTCAGAGGCGGTTGAATCCTAATATGCAAGATGTGGTAAAGAAAGAAGTGATTAAGTTGTTGGATGCCGGATTGATTTATCCTATATCTGACTCTGTGTGGGACAGTCTAGTGCAGGTAGTACCCAAGAAAGGTGGTATTACCGTAGTCCCGAATGATAGGAATGAGCTGATTCCTACCCGTACCGTCACTGGGTGGCGAGTTTGCATCGACTACCACAAACTCAACGATGTTACTCGCAAGGATCACTTCCTGCTTCCATTTATCGACCAGATGTTGGAACGTCTGTCGGGGAAGTCATATTATTGTTTCTTGGACGGGTTTTCTGGATACTTCCAAATTCCTATTGTTCCTGAGGATCAGGAGAAGACTACCTTTACTTGCCCTTTTGGCACATTCGCCTACAGGCGTATGCTTTTGGGTTATGCAATGCACCGGCGACCTTCCAGAGATGCATGGTTGCAATTTTTCGTGATATGATCGAGGATTCTATGGAGGTTTTCATGGATGACTTTTCGGTATTTGGAGATTCCTTCGATCATTGTCTGGAAAATTTGAAGAAGATGTTGAAGAGGTGTGAGGAGGCGAATCTTGTCCTAAACTGGGAGAAGTGCCACTTCATGGTACGAGAGGGCATAGTCTTGGGACACAAGATCTCGCGTGCTGGTATGGAGGTCGATCCAGCTAAAGTGGACATTATTTCACGACTTCCACTGCCCACCTTTGTGAGAGCGATACGGAGCTTTCTTGGTCATGCGGGGTTCTACAGGCGATTCATCAAGGATTTTTCAAAGATCGCCAGGCCCATGACCCGTTTGTTGGAGAAAGACGCTCCGTTCATATTTGGAGAAGATTGCTTGAGGGCTTTTGACCTTCTCAAGCAAAAGTTGATTGAGGCCCCTATTTTAGTCGCGCCTGACTGGAGTCTACCATTTGAAATTATGTGCGACACGAGCAATTTCGCTATAGGGGTCGTTCTTGGACAGAAGAAAGAAAAGCACTTTCACCCGATCTATTATGCGAGCAAGACTCTTCACGACGCTCAGGAGAACTACACCACGACTGAAAAAGAGCTCTTGGCAGTTGTTTTCGCATTTGACAGATTTAGATCATATTTGGTGCTTTCAAAGACCATCGTGTATACTGATCACGCAGCCATCAGATATCTTTTCAGCAAACAGGACGCCAAACCGCGTTTCATCAGATGGATATTATTGCTGCAAGAATTTGATATCGAAATTCAAGACAAAAAGGGTGCATTGAATGTAGCAGCTGACCATCTATCTCGGTTGGAACATGGAGACATCAAGGACATGCGTTGGGATTCAATCAATGACAATTTCCCACACGAGTCATTGATGAGTGTTGAGATATGCGATGAGTCGCCATGGTTCGCCGACTTTGCGAACTACCTTGCTTGCGGGATTCTAATTAAGGGATTGACTCACCAGCAAAAGAGGAAATTCTTTTCGGACGTCAAGCACTACATTTGGGATGACCCTAACTTGTTTAGGGTTGCTGCTGATCAGGTGATCAGAAGATGCGTTTCAGGGAAGGAGGCGACCGATATTCTGCGCCACTGTCACGAGGGACCTACCGGAGGCCACCATGGAGCCAATTTCACCGCCAAGAAGGTGCTGGATTCCGGGTTTTATTGGCCGACTATATTTCGTGATGCGCAGAGTTGGGTTAGAGCGTGCGATGCCTGCCAGAGGGCAGCAAACATATCGGCACGCGATGAAATGCCTCAGAATTGGATACAAGTTTGTGAAGTCTTCGATATCTGGGGGATAGACTTCATGGGACCATTTCCCCCCTCACGAGGAAATAAGTACATCCTGGTCGCGGTTGATTATGTATCAAAGTGGGCGGAGGCACAGGTCTTACCCACCAATGATGCCAGGGTGGTCGTGAGATTTTTGAAAAGTTTGTTAACCCGGTTTGGCACACCAAAGACGCTTATCAGTGACAGAGGGACCCATTTTTTGCAATACTCAGCTTGAGAGAGCTTTGTCCCGCTACGGTTTATCCACGCCCTATCATCCACAGACAAGTGGGCAAGTGGAGGTCACGAACCGGGGGCTGAAAAGAATCCTTGAGCGGTCGGTAGGTGCAAACCGCAAGGATTGGTTGGATAAACTGGATGAAGCGTTGTGGGCTTTTCGTACGACTTTTAAGACGCCTATTGGGACTACTCCCTTTAGGCTTGTTTATGGAAATGCATGCCATTTACCGGTGGAGTTGGAGCAAAAGGCGATGTGGGCTCTAAAAACTGCAAATATGGACCTGAAAACCGGAGGTGAAGCCCGGTTCCTTCAGATTCACGAGTTAGAGGAGCTACGACAACACGCTTATGAGAACTCTGTGCTATACAAATAGCACACCAAGATATTGCATGACAAACGCTTGAAGACCCATAAACAATTCCAAGCGGGCGATCTTGTTCTTCTCTACAACTCGAGGTTGCGTTTATTTCCAGGAAAATTACATTCACGTTGGACAGGACGATACACGGTAAAAGAGGTATTTCCATATGGGACTGTTGTAATAGAGAACGCGGACGGCGTTATTTTCAAGGTGAATGGGCATCGCTTGAAGCTATACGTTGCCGGGCCGATCGAGTCGGCAGTGGAGGTTATAGAGCTCCACGCTCCGCACACATCATAAGTGTAGGAGGAGATTCTACACTACTGACTCGAGGATTAAAAATGTAGCAAGAGCGTCTTAGGCGCTTTAGGGATAAAATTGTCCTTTTTTGTGTTTTTGCCATTTTTGTGTGTTTTAGCGTATTTGGTAGTTTTTGTTGTTCCGTACAGTTTTTATACGTGTCGAGCGAAGGGTATACGTGGGAATATTGTTAAAATAGTTTGCGGATGTTAAAAATGGTGCAAAACGGCCAAAACAGGTGCTGCAAATGATTTCTGCAGAAAAACTTATCTGCAGATCTCGCACGGTCGTGCCGATGAGCACACGCCTGTGCGGTTGCGGGCTGGCCGGCACCTCGAGTTGCACCCCAGTGCATTACCGAGATCATCGTGCTAGGGTTGAAAAGTGTCGGGGACGCACGACCGTGCGACAGGTCGCACGCCCGTGCGAGAAGCCAGGGGCAGTTTGGTCATTGTGCTATATAAAAGCCCTCATCTGCAGCCCCATTCTCATTTTCGCGAACCCTAGTAGCAGCAGCCGTTCCAGACCGATTTTCCCCAAAATCGCACCATTTTCTCGCACGGTTTCACAGATCCTTATGCACGGTATGTTTTTTCTTTCCGATTTTCAGTTTCATCCACGTTCTAAGTTAGATTCGTTCGATTTCTTCAAGGCTTCTCTAGGGTTCTCTTCATAAACAAATCGAAACCCTAGCCCTTGTAAGAATCATGTGATTTGTGAACATCCGGTCGGATTTCCAATCCCTGTTTGCCAAAAATTTGATTATTTTCGGAAAAATCAGGCTGTTTAGAGTTAGGGGTTCGGATTCTGCAGAAAACGGGTCGCACGGTCGTTCCTCGGGTGGAACAGTCGTTCAGTTCCGGCTGTTCGTGATGTTTTACTATTGGCTCGGTGATGCACGATGGTGCGATTGACTGCACGCCGTGCAGTTACGACATAAACCGACCACCGTTGCTGATTTTTGGGAACGCACGACCGTGCGGTTGGTCGCACGCCCGTGCGAAATGCCCAGATCAGCGAGACAGAACCTTCATAACTGTATGCTCGCCTGTTTTTGTTTGAAATTTTTCTTGCTCCTATCGTTCTAACAATATTCCTCATACAGATGGATCATCCGTTCCTCCAGTTTAACGAAGACGACGCGCGGGAAAGTCTTTGCATCCCAAAACTCAACGTATTGTGGCAAAGGCGGGGCCAGTTTGGCATCCCTAGAAGATTAGACTGGGATGTTATGGCCGAATTAAACCAACGCGACAGGCTCGAGAACATGTTGACCGTCCCGTTTGCGCGTTTGGTCAACATCGACCGTCCGATTTATCGAGAGCTTATGCTCGAGTTCTTTGCCACTTATTCATACGACAAGCCAAAGGCAAGCAGGAACCCCGACTTCAGGCGTAAAAAGCGGGTAAACTTTAGACTAGGAGGGGAGTGGCACAGTTGGACGGTCAGGAGACTGGGGAGGAGACTCGGAATCTAGCATGAAAATGAAATGCATTCCGAGTTCTTTACTGATCAGTTTACTTTTCCCAGTGAAGATGAGCGGGGCGAGTTTTGGGGGCGAATTGCAGTTGGCGACCCATTGCACAGAGTCATGCACCATATATTTAGTCATACCATAGCGGGGCGCATGGACAGTTTAGGAAATTGTCCCACACCGGATCTTATATTTCTTTATGCGCTAGCGGAGGGGGTACACATCAACCTTGCCGCCCGTATGGCCGACTACTTTGTGCATAGTTCCGGACGGACCCCCAGTAGTTAGATTCACGGGGGTCAGTACGTGACTCAGATCGCATACGCGATGGGGATTATGACGGACGAGGTAGTTGCAGGTCTGACTCTGGTCACCGAAGGTTTATATGTTGACATCCGGTCGTTGAAAGCCATGGGGCTAATCGCCGATACTGATAACGGCGAGCGGTTAAAAGGGTTGAATAACGAGGTTTGGGACCCGGTGCCTGCAGAGCCGGAGGACGAGGATGAGGAAATGGAGGACGAGGAGCAACATGAGCAGCATGAGGAGCAGCATCACACACCACCACACTCACCGCAGCAGCATCACTCCCCACATTACGAGCACTGGCCTCCCGGCATTCCCTCCTATCCTGAGTTTTACCAGCAGTTCCAGCAGATGCAGGTCAGCTAGGAGCAGCAGCAGGTTCATATAGAGCAGATAAGGACTAATCAGGATCAGCTTAGGGCGAACCAGGAGTTCATGCACCAGGAGGTGCATGCGGGATTCTCGTATATATTTGGGGGGCTTCAGAACGCCTACCCTAACTATTTTGGGCCCCCACCACAGTTCCCATTCGGGAACCCAGGCGGTTATGGAGGGGCAGGCACATCCGGCATGGGAGGAGATGAGGGTGACGATGACGAGGAGTAGCGGGAGTTGTGAGTTGGTGGTTCTGATATTTTAGTAGTTTATTTTGTCGGGTGTTCATTTTGGTTACTATTTCAAACACCCGCGGCTATGTACTTTACTTTTCAGATACTTTAGTTTATTTGCTTTGTTCTATGTTTGAATATTTAGTACTATTATTTATGTAAATTATGGTTTGTTTGCGTTTATATTGTCTATTCCTTCAGTTTTATTTTGCTTTGCCTTGTGACATTTGTACAGATCTTGGAGCACGTCTTGGACCGGAGCACACCACAGAAGCAGCTCTGGAGACTCGTTTCATCTAAATCATTTTCAGGGGAGTGTTATTCTCCTTTTTCTTTATATTTCGGGTTTCGCATTGGGGACAATGCGAAGTTCAAGTGTGGGGAGGGGGTTTAACATGTTGACTTTGTTTGTCCTTATAAAAAAATCAGAAAAATCAATCAAAAATATCAGTAATCTGTATATGTTTTTAGTAAATAAACCGGTTAGTTGTGTTTTAGAAAGCTTCAGATATGATAAAAAACTCGGCAAGCCAAATAAATTTTGAAAAAGGTAACTAGAAAATCTGACAAACAAAGAAAGACTTGCATGTTTATTTTCACACTTTTACCCGTTCCTTCCGTTATGTGAGCATATTTGAGCCTTGAAATTGTTATATATTTGTTCATTTCGGAGTAGGAGTGAGCCAGATGTCACGTCTAATTTAGAACTTGTCACTAGCATGCTTGTTAAGACCATGAACATGTGAGATTGTGTAGAAGTGATAGAGGCACCTAGAAAACCCCGTTGTTGTTAGCCTTGTTCTTTGTGTTGTGTTTCCCCTAAACCCTACGTTACCCTTTAGGATTAACCATGTTGAGCCTTTCCCGTGTTTTCCTTTGTTTACCCAACAAAATCACCCACTTAGCCAAGTGTAGCCTTTTTATTTTTAAACCTTTAGTGTTAAAATTCAGTTAAAGCTCGTTTAACTAGCGTTTACTGTAGTTAGTGTTCATTGTACAAAGCTATTAGATAATATATTTGAAAAAAAATTATTAGAAAAAATCAGAAAATTAAACACCCTAAAATAGGGCAAAGTCGACAAAAATCGAGCAATTTTAAGTGCTAAAATGATGAAATTTCGTTGATAAGCTCGATATCGCAAAAGTCGCCTTTTTAAGGCATTAGTATGTATAGTTTTATTGTTTTACGCTAGTTAAACGCTATTACGGAGTTTTAGCCCTTTCGTCACTTTAAAAATCCCTTTCCATACCCTTCACCCAAGCCTATCGTTACAACCCGTAAAGACCTCTTGATTTGCACTTTTTCGCATGTTAGTTGGTGGAGATAAGATGTTGTGACAGGCTTATGATATTACACATTTCATTGACGAGGCATTGAGTGTTTGCACATACACATTTTATGTATGTTTCACAAATAAAACCGAGTGTGTGTGAACATTGCGAGGTGTGTGAAGATTAGCGTGTTAAGTCAATCGAAAGTGAAGTCACGGCTTTTTGGTTATCCATACATATATTTAAATGTGCTTGTTTGGTTTGATTCAATTGATGTTGTCTTTCAAAAAAACCGGCTAACCGTATGTTTGTATTTTAGTAGGTATTTTGTAAATACTTGTTCTCGTTAGGTTTTATCTTTTATTGCATTTTAGTTTTAGCTTGCTTGAGGACAAGCAAGGTTCAAGTGTGGGGAGGTTTGATATTCACCAATTTACATATACTTTAGTCCCCCATTTTATCCCCATTTTATGCGTTTTCGGCCGTAAAACCGTGAATCGGATACTTAATCAGGTATACTTTTGTTTACAGGCCTAAAACAGCATACCAAACAAGAAGATGACGAAAACGAGGACTTTCCGGACAAAACGACAAAGCTGCGAACATTATGTGAAGATTCTGACCTGGGCATTTGGAACGACCATGCAATGAATGTCACGACCGTGCGTATCCGACAACAGAGCTCTGCCCAGCAATGCACGCCAGTGCTATCAGGAGTGCAAGCCAATCTCGGAGTTGAACGACCGTGTGGATGGTTGCACCCCGTGTGGATCCGATGTCTAGCACCAACCCGGAAATGCACACCAGTGCAGCTGCTCATGCCAGCCAAAACCCGGAGATGAACGATCGTGCCGCCAGTGGAACGGTCATGCGGCTACGAAGACCGGTCAAGATCTGATGATGTCATGCGGTATGGTGAACAGTGCACTTTATTGGCACGACCGTGCGATCGCAAAATGTTATAAAAAACAGACAGAAACATTCGGTTCAAAATTCTGGACTTTTGGGAGCTCTTTAGGCGATTTTGCAGGCTCCGGAGGCTCTTGCTTTCACCCGGATTCAAGCCCCATTGTGCCGATTAGCCCCGTTACTATCCGGATTCTTAATCTTGTGCTTGTTTATGGTTTGATTTCTTAAATCCTTCCATGATTTTGTTATGTTTCAAGCATTTAGATTGATTATTATGTATTATTGTAAGCCTTTGGGCAAAAACACTAGAATTCCTTGCTTAATTACAACCATTAGTATGTTAATTATGTTTGTAATGACACTTTGAAGCATTTTCTATGTTAAGCCTTGATGATTAGTTTGCAACCTTGTTTATTGATGTTGATTTCCTAATTATAAGTAATTATCTTAGATGATTGGTATATGGTTAGTTGAGATAATTGAAAGATGAAGCTTAATTAATCATGTATTAGTAGACTTTAAACTTGGTTAACTAGTTTAACTTGGTAAAAATGTGTGCACCATGATACTAGAAATGGTTAATGGTTTAATAAGGGGTAATTATCGTTAATCAAGAAAGTTTTCCTTCACGTAAGGACCTTAACGGGTTAAATGGTGTTGTTATGAATTCTTGACATGAATTATTAGCTTAGTTAGTGATTTAGGCCAGAATTGCTATCTTGGTGAATTTATGTGCAAGATTTGTAAAATGAACTCGGTTATGATTTAATCTAGTTTATGCTTGTCTTGGTGGTTGCATTATGTTTATCGGTGTCACTTTCCTTGATTAAGTGAGGTTAGAAAACTCCTAACGGATGACTAACCTATCTTTAGGGGATTTTCATAAACATTTATCAATTGCACGTTAAAGAAAAATCTCAGGTGGTTAAAGTGTGTTTATCGTTTTAGCTTTTCGAATGATTGTCATGTTAGGATTCCTGAAAGGGATACTAATTGTCTTGAAAATGGAAAATTGATCAAATGTTTCAAGTGACAAAACCGACTTAGTTCATATACTTTGGTTGTGTAAAAAGCAAGGCTATATACTTATTTTCTTATTTGGAGTCTATTATGTTTTTATATATCTTTGCTTATGCTTATTTTAGTTTTTAGAAAAATAATCACTTATCTTCCTACCAGTAGTTTAATGACAAAGGTCTAGTATTATTTCTCCGCCCACATCCTTGGATTGACACTTGGTTCTTACCGATACTTACTACATATATGACGGGGTACACTTGCCCTTTCGTGTGTGTTTTAATGTTGAAGTATAAATCATTTTTATAAATTTAAAACCGAATCATGTGTTATATTCTTTTTAAAAACATGTATATACGCCCACACGTCAATAATCAATTACACCTACTCTGGTGAAACTTTTTGTGATTGGTATGGTTGAACTAATTGTTTTTTTTATCTCCTATTCTCTAATCACTACCAGAAAAATGGACAATTTCCTACAGAAACTTCCTACACAATTTTTTTCGTTACAGACTACAACACTTTTATGACGAATCTCCTACAAAAAAATTTTTCAAGATTTTGTTGCAAATTTTCGATGTATTCACGATGAAAAATAAGAAAACCCTTATTAATTGACAGTTGCGTCATAAATCTTTCGGAAATAACCTACAAAAGGTTAATTATTATTCTTTACTGAATAAATATTTTTATAAGCCAAAAAAAATAGTGAAAATAATATCGTTTGCTACACATTTATGACAAAAAATAAGAAAACCCTAATTAATTGCCAGTTGCGTCACAAATCTGTCAAAAATAATCTACAAATGTTAATTATTATTCTTTACCGAATAAATATTTATATGAGCCAAAAAAAAACTAAGGGAAAATAATATCGTTTCCTACACATTTATGATGAAATATTTATTTTTAATTAACTTAAACCATCCGTCGGAATTCCGTCACAACTTGTGACAAGTTTCCGAAAAAAATAAGAAAACCCTAACTAATTGACAGTTGTGTCACAAATCTGTCACAAATAATCTATAAAAGATTAATTATTATTGTTTATCGAATAAATATTAATATGCAAAATAAATAAGGGAAAATAATAACATTTCCTACACAATTGTGACAAAATATTTATTTATTAATTAACATAAACCATCCGTCCGAATTGCGTCACAACTCGTGACACATTTCCGATAAATATCCTTGTATTAAACATAAATACAAGGATATATACTATTATATTTATAAATAATTATAAAATAAACATATTTCGTATACATTTATGACAAAATGCTTATTTTTAAATGTAATTGTCACAAAGGCGTAGGAAACAATCCATGTATGAATACAATTTTCTACGCATTTATGACAAAATTCTTAAATCCATTGCAAGTTGTGACACATTTCTGACGACATTTAAGGATTTGTCACAAATGTGTAAGAAACAACCTATATAATTATTCTTATTTTAAATATTAAATGTACGTAACTATGTGGGCGTATGCATATGAATATAATGTGAGTATGTATCTATGTATTTGTGTATGTGGGTATGTATGTGTACGTATATGCATGTTTGTATCTATATGTGTATGTGAATGTGATTATATTTGTTATTAAGTGTGCATTTGTATACATAGGTTCAAGTTATGCGAACCCGAATGGTAGATCTTAAAGCTCAGGTTGAAGAAGAAAGGAATCTACTTGCATCTTGTCTTGAAGAAGAAAAGAATCTACTTGCAACTCGTATTGACGAAGAAAGGAAAGCAATGGAAGAACTTCAAAAACAACTTCAAGAATTCACAAAGAATTGGCGTGCTCCCTCTAATTAGTTGTTGTTTTTTATATCTTTTTGGAATTATGTTGAATTGTATTAGCTTACGGTTCAAACGTATTGGATCTTGCGTTGTAATGCATGATTCTTGAATTTATGTCATTGTAACTTTGGTGAATTTTGTAAAACAAGATTTTGGTATTACAGATTATTCATGGAATTTTTCGCCAGAAAAATGTAGAAATATTAATTATTGTTTTGCAGTTTTTTTATTTAATAAATTAGGTGGTTGGAAATGTGTCACAACCAAAATAATGAAGTTATTTCTTATACATCGGCAATGTGTCACGACATAAAAAGCTTTGGTAGGAAAACGGTCAAAAAATAGACTTTTTTTCTTTATTTTGTCAGAAATTTGTCACAAAATATACTTAGCTTCGTCGAAAAACCGTTACAAACAATACTCAGTTTACTCATAAATTTGTAACAACACTTCTTATTTATTTGTCGGAATTGTGTCACAAAAAATACTCAGTTTCCTCGGAAATTTGTAACAACACTTCTAATTTATTTGTCGGAAGTGGGTCACAAATAATGTTGTATTAAATTTGTTATTTTTTTGTTTTTCTTTTTGTCGGAAATGTGTAGCTAAAAAAATAAATCCTAAAAGATAATAATTAAATATATTGTAGGAGATTCGTAGCAATTTTCGACGTAGTAGTTTCGTAGAAAATGTGTAGGAAGTTGCGTTGAAAATGCGTTGAAAACGGGTTTCCTACGAGTTGTTTTCCTACATCAGGTGTTTGTCATAAATGCGTAGGAAAGCCAGTTTTATGACGCATTTCCTACGAAAACTGGTGTAAGAAGTTTCAGATTTTCTAATAGTGAATTACAGACGTGGTTTTATAATTAGCTCGATATTATTTGAAGTGAATAGGATAGATTGGTAAATATGTAGTTAATTAACAAAATGAATGTTTTAGAAGTGAAAAGGTAATGAAAGATAAGAAGTCATTCATTTACTTTTAAAGGCTAACAGTTAAGGGAAATATATAAAAAACAGAACGCTTAACTTTTGAGTGGTATCATTTTTCATCTCTAAAACCTATATATAACCCTTTTTTAAACCTTAAAACAGGTTGACAAGTTAACCCGTTTATTAAATAGATCGTGTTCTAATCGACCTGTTTGACAAGACGGATCATATTAGACAACCCAAAAGTTGTTTTTTTTGTGTCATGTTCGGGCCCGTGTTGCTAGTCGTGTTATGTATAGACACTCATAAATTATACTGAATAATAAATATATCAGATATAATGCTATAATATGGTCATGTATTTCCAATAACAAGAATATTAATAATATTTGGTGTAAATTACTATTTACATCCCATGAACAATAAAAAGAAAAAACTAAACCCATCTATCTTGCTTAGAACACTTGTATTTTCATGATGAAATAAGTTGTTGTAAATTACTATTTACATCCAATGAAAAATATATAGTATATAATATAATATAATTAATAAATTATTAGTTGATATTACTCAAGTAAATTTATGATGTTGCAACATTTAGAAAAGTGTATATAAAGAAATTTAGAGATGATATTTCTTATGGTGAAAAAAAACAATATTAGGTTAGATGCAGTGAGGTGTCATCATCATGTCATGCCACCACCATGATCCATTAAAACCACTACACCACCTTTAAGATGGACGCCAATTGCAACATATCCCCCTTCTTCATTAAGGGGTAATGAGCATGAAGCTGGAATCGAAAGAGGGTGCACCGCCTTCTACAAATCACATGCAAACACATTAATTTTTTCTTTAAATTAAATTTTAGTTAAAAACATTACACCCTTGTGAAAACGTGGTTTAATTAAATACTCACTACCAACGTGATAATGATATGACACTCTAACAACCCTTTTTAGTTAAAATCACTACACTTAGTCTTATAATAATAAAAATCACGGAACTGGGTCAATAGTTATATTCCATTTCTTGATGATCAGTATAACATTAACAGGGATAATTCAACCTTTTCGTATAGCAACAAAAATTTCTAAAATTCATGTCTTTTCAAAAGAAAAGAAAATCTCTTTAATTAAAAAAAATAACTTAATGTTAAACTCTGTCACCTTATAAAACATTTATTTGGACATAGATGTAATTTATATATTATCAATTTGTAATATACTTGTGGTGTTCATGCTTGTAACTCATGCATTATTGCTTCATTTTACATCTTATGTTTGTACGTTTAGCTTTGTAAGTTGTTTTCTTTTGTGGGTACATAGGTTGGGTTTTGTGGGGTTTGTCTTCACCTTTTCTCTCTCTAAACCACTGACAAAATGTTGGTGCATCCGTCTGTCATCTTCGTCTTGTATCGAGTCTTGTATAGAATTGTTTTGTTTAGACCACGAAATGTTGATTTATCACGAAATGTTAATTTCCCACAAAATATTGATTCACCACGAAATGGTGATTTCCCACCAAATGGACATGACACTTTCGTGGGAAATCAGAAAGTGTCATTTCGTGGGAAATCAGGAAATGTCATTTCGTGGGAAATCAGAAAATGTCATTTCGTGGGAAATCAGAAAATGTCATTTCGTGGGAAATCAGAACAACTATAAATAGGATTGTGATAGTGTCATTTCGTGAGGAATCAGAATTTGGTACCGAAGTGCTGCCGGTATATTCTTGTAACCGTATTCTCTGTCAAATCAATATACAAGAAGGTTAAAGTGTGAATCAAGTTGTTTTCAAGTCTATACGTTTGTTTCCGCCTCTCGTATAGATAAGAACTCTTCTGAACGACTCGTTCGGGTCCGAAACCGATCCTACAAGTGGTATCAGAGCTCAGGAGGAAAAGATCTTGCCAAAAACAGCGTGTTTTCATCACGATTTCTGTTTCTACACCATTCTTTTTCAAAATTTAAACCTTTTCACGGTTAAAATCGGCCGAATTTCACATATATTGTGCGTAACATGTTTTAATCAATCCTTGAAAGTTTCAGCTTTAAAATCGACCTTAAACGTGTAATTTTTCGTGATTCCGCTTCAAATGCAACGAGTTTGATGACATCAGCAACATGTTAGATCTGATTTCGCTTGAAATCATGATCCTATGGCTGATTTCGCTCGAAAATAAGGTTTAATTTCGCTCGGATTAGGGGTCCCGCTTGAAAAATTGTTGATTCCGCTCGAAACTGCCGCTTCATTCCGCTCGAATTGAGGTTCCGCTCGAAAATAATGTGTTGATTCCGCTCGTATCATGATCCCGCTCCAAATTACATTTTGATTCCGCTCCAACAGGACTACTTTGTGATTCCGCTTGTAAATCACATGTGATTCCGCTCCTAACGACTGTTTTCGCTTGAACTGTCATCTATTGTGACCAAAGACAGTGTATCGGCCCATTCAAGTGTTAAAAGAATATATTGAGTCAATAAAATTGCCCATGTGAAATAAACATTACCGATATGTCAGACTCAATGAATCATTTGTCAGTTAATTGAGTTGGTCCAATTAGAAATCAGATCATACATTGTGTCGGCTCATTGAGATTAGAACCAGACTATTGGAAATCGAGTTTAAATGCACCATAAAACAATTATGGAAAACATAAAACAACACATGTGCACATGTGATTGAGTGTTGATTTGGTCCAATTAAAGTGGTATTCAATAGTTGTCGGTTCGGTGGGTATACATAAAACAGCGGCCCAATCACATTGAAGAGTTGTTGTCGGCTAATGGAGTAAAAGATTGTTGAAATTCACTTTAATTCACGTCGGTTCACTATTTGTTGAAATTGTTGCGGCCCAATCAGCCCACTTTAATGAACGGTCCGATAGGATTGAATTAGTTGTTGGTTTAGTGTATGTTAACGGTCCAATCCCAGGTCTTGCATAAACATTTTGCGGCCCAATCATTGATGTCAGATAAATGCATTTTAGAGGCCCAATTACAAATCAAGTTGTCGGCACATGTTTGCATGTGAAGCCTTGCATGTGAATCAAGTTGTCAGCCCACGTGATCGAGATTAAACGGCCCAATCAAAGACAACAGTCATTAATTTTTGTTATAGGTCTATTTCGCCGGCCCATGTGACTTGGATTTGTGTAAGATACATAAAGTTGAGTTCGGCCCAATTGAATTAATTTCTATCGGCCCATTCACTCAGTTTGCACGATTTGGAGTATAGTCAGTCTGCGAGTCTTTGACACGAGTCCTAGATCGATTCAACCGTCACACACATTTCACATATTCAGTCCATTTAAACTGATCATTTTGTTTGATTGTTTGCAGGTATTATTTTTTACAAGGTGATAAATTTGTGAAAATCCGGAAACATGGACGAGGAATTCTACAACGCATTTGCTACTCCAGTTACACCGATGAGTATTGCGCAGAACACAATGTTGGAAAACGAAACGGGTACTATGCAGAAACCGCCCAAACTCATGAACATTGAAGAATATAAGGGTTGGGAAGGTCGTTACGAAAACTGGGTACAAGCTAATTACCTAAACGCTTGGGAATGTGTTGAAACAAAATATGTTCGACCGTTAAACGACGATGAAGAGGAGATTGCCATCAAAGATATGAGTGCCGATGACAAGAAGAAATACAAGAATGAGAAAATGATACTGAGTTTGCTACAACAAGCTGTGAAAGAAGACATCATGGTCTTATTGCAACACAACGGAAGCTCGTATTCGATTTGGAAAGCTCTGTGATCAAAGTTTGTTAGTAGTCAAGAGATGATCAAGAACAAGAAATCTCTTCTGAAGAAAGAATTTGACTTGTTTCGTGGTTTGAAGAATGAAAGCACAAAGCAAATCATCGAAAGATATTGCAATTTGTTGGTAAATATGAAGAGGGTAAGCATTAACAAAGAAAATGAAGAATTGATAGAGAAGTTAGCAGATGCATTGCCACACGAAACACGGGGCACATATCTGATGATGCTTAGAAACAAGAAAGGATTCAACACGCTCACGTTGAGCAAATTCATTGAGAAGTTGGAAGCTCAAGAGATGGAGCAAAGAAAGATTGTTCGGATGAAAGATTTCGATGGTGAACAGGATATCGGGTTGTACTACAAAGCAGGGGTGAATGAGAAATCCACAAATTTATCTCCAAAAGTGGAAACTGCTTACAACGCCAAGAATTCAACCGGAAGTTCATCAACAGGATCAAGCAGCAAAACAAGTTTCTCATCATTTCCATCATTTGATCCGAACATTTCAGCAACAAAGAATGGGAGAAAACTTCAATGCAACATTGTTTTAAATCTTGAGAATGCTCAAGATTATTCTGAGGAAGTTGCTAAGAATCACATGTCTTTGTTAGGAATGGGAGCAGTTTTGTTGCCGGAAAGATCGGGAATCCTATACTTACAAAAGAGGATTACGATCAAATCGATGCTGAGGAGATGGAGCTTATGGATATAAAATGGTGTTTGGCCAGTGTGTTGAGGAGAGCTGAGAAATTTAAGCAGATCACATGAAGAAATGACTTACGTGATGCTAACATTTCTCCTTTAGGTTTTGATAAATCTAAAGTTACTTGTTTTCGTTGCAGGGAGAAAGGACACTTCAAGAGGGAGTGTACAAATCGCGAAGCAAGTGGAGCTCAGAATCCTTTCAACAACAACAATGATTACTATCGAAAAGCCATCTATCATCAAGTTGCTCAACAATCACCTCAACAACAACAATATCAGGCACAAACTGCACATGGAAGAAGTGTGATTGAAGATTCTGGAAAGAGAGCTTGTGTGGTCAATCAAGATGGACATAATTCATCGACGGGATTCAACTGGAACAAATATATTTCATCTGATGCTAAAGCATGTGTGATTGATCAAGATGACGAAAAGCTACCCGAGGGGTTTAGCTGGGAAAATTTCACATGGGATGATTATGTTCCTGATCAAGCTACAGCTTACACAGCTTTTGTTGCCAGAATTGAAGAAGATAGTGATGATGATGGTACTGAATACTATGCTTAACAGATGGCAAAACATTTGAAGACGTTGGCTGAAAGTGATAGCGAAGATGAGAAAGCGAAGAAGAAAAAGAAGAAGGTAAAAACACCGGTGAGTAGTGATGATGAGACAGTACCGGTGATAAGGCAAAAAGTGAAAGAAGTTCCAAAGTTCAAGATTGATGAAGAAGCCATTGCAAAGAAAAGTCCAGTAACTTGTGAAAATTGTGAAGCTGTGAAGAAACAGAACAGTTCATTGATCCACAACATGAACAGATTGAAAGAATCATATGATGTGTTGAACAAGGCAATGAATATGTACAACGACACAAGTGAAGAGCAGGCTACTGCAATGAAGATACTTCAGGGAGCGTTCATGATCAAGCAGAAAGTGGTGAACAACTATATCGAGAAGTGTGCTGCTCTTGAACAGAAACTGGAACTTCAAAGAATCGAAACTGAAAGAGTTAACCGTTTATTGAAAAGTTACTCATGTACTTCTTATTTCATTGACAGGATTTATCCAACCGTTGAAGGAATGAAGGCATGGGAAGAAGATGAAGTAACTGAAGAAAAGGATGCGGGAAAAATGGCTGAAAACAAGACTCCTGAGAAGAAAGTTGAAAAGAAGAGTAACACAAAGAAAAAGACTGACAAGAAGAATTCTGGTAAGAAACAAGGTGTCAGTTACAATAAGTGTCCACCCCCGCTGGAAAATGGATATTTGGCTAGAAATCCAAATGATGAAAGAGTCAAAAAGGCAACAAATTTGCAATGGGAGTCGGAATCGTCAGAAAACTTGCCAGATAGTATTGATGTCGTTTTTACATCGTCTGACACTGATCAACAGTCTCAATTGATGAAGAAAGTAGTGGATAATGTGTTAGATAACGATGAGACAGAGGAGTCAAAGTCGGAGTCTAGTTCAGAGTCAAAGTCTGAGTCAAGCACTCCGGGTCAAACAGAAAAACAGGGCAAAATTGTTTATGACAAAGAATTCCTGTTATCAAAATCGAATTTAGATGATGAAACGTTTAAAGTTGCTTATACTTTGAATGATTCTGACAAATTATATTCTGATGAGGAATTTCCAATAAGAGGTGTCAAAACTAAACTGATAAACAAGGTTTTCAAACTCACAGAAATTAATATTTCTGAAATAAAAGATTTACATCTTAATGAAAAACCTAAAAAATACACTTCAAGAGTTCAACAAAGATTAAACAAGAAAAAAAGGTTACAATTCTGGATCAGGTTTTCACAAGAAACCAAATCCTAATTGTAATTTCAAAAAGAAAGGATTGGGATTTATTCCAACAGAAAAACAGAAAAATGAAAAATATATTCGAGATTTTAAATCAAAGATGACATTTGTTTCAGGTACATCAGCTGAAGAAGAAGAAAAGAAAGAATTCTGGAGGCAGTCAAACAGTGAGTTCCTTGCAAAGAAGCAAGATGAAATGAAGAAGATGACTGAGCAGAAGAAAGATACGAGAACCTGTTTCCAATGCAACAAAGTTGGACATATTGCCAGGGAGTGTTCTAAGGCAGTATAATCAAAGCAGGGAGTATCTCGTAAACTCAAAGAGAAAGTGGTTGAGTTTGAACCACCAATTGATCGAACCAAACTATTCAAAAATTCAAAGTTTGAAATTGGTGAATGTTCAAACAAGTTTTACAAGAAGAGAGCTAAATCTGACAACCAAAAATGGGTTGTTAAGAAAGCTGTTGAAAGCTCTAGCGATGATTCTGATAGGTCAAAATCAGAGGAGCTGTCTTCTGGCGATGAATCTGACTCCACAAAGTCAGATGAGCCACAGGTTGTTTCAAAAAGTGAAGCTATTTTAAAAGATGAAAAATCAGTTCCGACTATGAATGATGAGGATTTTCCATCACTTCGGGCTGAAAATTATAAGAAGAAAATTGGTAAAGTTGAAATTTCTAACCAATTTTATTCTGACAAACAGGTATTTGATGCTGAGAAGGTCTTTAACCCCAAGGTAAAGCATATCTTTGGTAAGATGATTGATCGAAAAGTCAAAGGGGTTAAAGAATTTTATGAGAAGAAGAGAGGAGGTAAGAAACCGAGTGATGGTGACTCGGTAACACCCAAGGCTGGTCAGGCTTGGGTGGATATTTTCTTCGACTAAAAACCTGACTTGCCGGAGATCCCAAGTTTGTAATCGTGGATCAGGAGTCGGCATCTTTCTTGAGGAATCTACTACGGTAATGTCATCATACAAACGGTAAAAAGGTTTGTTTGTGTTTTACTTACAAGTAGTAAGAGGTTTGATTATGCATCTTTGCAAATGGTAAATCAAGGACATTAATTTGTACTTGCATTTTCCTACAAGTGGTTGAAAGACAATATGATGAACCACATCCCCGAAACTATTATTGATATACCTACAAGTGGTAAAATCATCCAAACTTATTTTCCGGAAAAACCATTTTGATTAAGACAAACTTAAGTGTTTTGAAATCTAAATGGGAAAATAGTTTGTTCATAGGGGGAGTTCTGATTGTTTATGCCAAATGGATGGCGATTTGATGTGATTTGATATCGGTTGTCATGTTTCTCTACAGTTTGTTTTCAATTTTCTTTAATGTGTTTGCATTTTAGGGGGAGTAGAAAATTTCAGAAAATTCAAAAACATTAGAAAATTTGAAAAAGCCAAAAACATGATAAAACAAAAATGAGTTCTGTTGTATAAAAGAGGAAATGATAGTACATCAGTGGACTGTCACAACATGCTAAAGAAATGGAAAGTTAAAATGTGATAAACAATCTCACTGCGGATATGCCAGTAGGTTTTTGCACATTTAGTAGATTGTGACGAGATATAAACCTAAATTTCAAACTTGCTTAGTTCGTGGGGAACAACTTCTTGGATACATGGGTAACCCCCGAAATCTTGTTTGAAAGGTCCCTCTTTCTGAGATACTAGGTCTTTATGCTTAGTGATATCTGGGGTATTATCCCGGGACTTCTGCTGTATGGAAATACTGACCTAGTCCCCGTATAATACTTTCCGCAAAAGCTTGAAAAAGCGCAGCCCTCAGCAAATTGATGAAACAATAAAATTGATAGTCATTGTTGTTGAAACAAAAGATCCTCTAAAGGGGACACACCTAAAGTCGAACCGTCATCTCTCTGCTGAACGGAAGTTCTGACCTGAGCTCTCACGGTTTCGCATCTAACCCCTTACAGATATCATCTAGGTATACTCACCTGTAAGACTGAATATTGGGATCTGGATACGAGAGTATATTCAAGTTGTGGGACACACGGATAAGTTTAAGTTCTTAAAACATTAATATCGTATCTCGGATCAGTTGAACTTTGTGTGAAAATTTAAGTGGATCAATATACTGACAATCTAGGTGAATTGTTTAGAACTTAAAATGAAATGAAGCTTAACGGTGTTGGTGATTTGTCTCATAAACTGATATGATCCTCTTACACAAACTCACAAAAATATTGTCTGTAAGTATTTCTTTACCGCATTTCATTTTGGTTATTTCACAAAATTCCAAAAAGATTTTTGGTGTGTTTTAGCATAAATTTTGAAAAATTCAAAAAGATTTTCGACAACTGATATTGAAAAGCTGATTTTCAAAATTCCAAGTGCTAAACATGATGACATTTGGTTTGGGAGAGTGTGTTTTAAGAGTTTATATCATACAAGTGGTCATCAAAAGTTTTTGGAAATGATATGTTCTTACAAATGGTTCTTCAGATAATTAAATGTTAAATCATTTTATGTTTGTTACAAGTAGTGTCTGAGTGAGGTAAAGCTTGTATATAAAAACTTATGTTTGAGGTAGAGATTATGCAGATAACCTGAGCTGGAGGAAAGCCAGGACACAATCTTGGAATGGAATCTGAACCTGTGAAAGCCAGACTGCGATCCCAGCTGATTGAGAGGGGGAGTCTGAATGACAAAGAGCTAGGTTCTAATCCAGAGATTATTTCTGCTGATTTGAGAGGGAGTATATGTTGATGCTGCTGAATTTGAAGATGTCAACATCCGAGAGAAGAAGTTTATTGATTTGATTATGCATCTTTGCAAATGGTAAATCAAGGACATTAATTTGTACTTGCATTTTCCTACAAGTGGTTGAAAGACAATATGATGAACCACATCCCCGAAACTATTATTGATATACCTACAAGTGGTAAAATCATCCAAACTTATTTTCTGGAAAAACCATTTTGATTAAAACAAACTTAAGTGTTTTGAAATCTAAATGGGAAAATAGTTTGTTGATAGGGGGAGTTCTGATTGTTTATGCCAAATGGATGGCGATTTGATGTGATTTGATATCGGTTGTCATGTTTCTCTACAGTTTGTTTTCAATTTTCTTTAATGTGTTTGCATTTTAGGGGGAGTAGAAAATTTCAGAAAATTCAAAAACATTAGAAAATTTGAAAAAGCCAAAAACATGATAAAACAAAAATGAGTTCTGTTGTATAAAAGAGGAAATGATAGTACATCAGTGGACTGTCACAACATGCTAAAGAAATGGAAAGTTAAAATGTGATAAACAATCTCACTGCGGATATGCCAGTAGGTTTTTGCACATTTAGTAGATTGTGACGAGATATAAACCTAAATTTCAAACTTGCTTAGTTCGTGGGGAACAACTTCTTAGATACATGGGTAACCCCCGAAATCTTGTTTGAAAGGTCCCTCTTTCTGAGATACTAGAGGGCTGTTTGGCAATATCTGAATCAATAAGTGCTGAATGAATAAGAGGTCTGAATGGGTAAGAGACTCTGAACCAGTAAGTGCTGAACCAGTAAAGTGCTGTTTGGTTGCACATCTGAATGACTGTGTAAAATGACATTTTTACCCATTTTAATTAAAAAACCATTTTATTAATATATATATAGACATGTCCATCATCCAGAACTTTCTCCATCAAACTCTCAGCTTCTCTCTCTCTAAAAAGCTCTACTCTCTCTCTCTCTCTAAAAAGCTCTGCTCTCGCTCAAATTTATCATTCCTGTGTCTATGCGTATACTTCTCCTGAAATTGAAATGAGATACAAGTTGGTGATTGATTCTCAATATTGTGGCTGCTTCTTATAGGATCATGCGATTCCGGTTGTCTTGGTTGAGAACAGCAGCAGGTGTAATAAAAACGACAATGGAGCTCCGATTGAGGGGGAGCTCGGCGGCGGCTGTGGAAGTCCGGTGTGGAGGACAGTGACGTGGAGATTTGGAGTGGAGGTGGCCGGAGGTGTGGAGGAGATGGAGGGAGGATGCGGTGGAGGTCCGGTGTGGAGGAGGGTAACGATGGTGTCGAGGAAAATCTGCAACCTTCTTGATTTACCGGTGAGTCGACTCCGAATTTCTGCAATTTCTTGATGAAAGTGGCGAAGGCGATCAGTTTGACGCCATACCCACGATTAAAGATTCAGAATCTTGATCAATTGGGGAGAAAGAAAGATGAAGAAAGTTGAAATCTTGATGATTTTGGGGGTTGTAACGTAATGATTTTAGGAATATGTTTAGAATTGAATTTGGAGACTGTAACTTAAACAGAAGTGAGGGTTTGTAGAAGAGAAGGGAAAGGGTAACAATTGTCCTTTTTTTCATTTAGCATGTTCTAATATCTGAATGATTCAGCACTGAATCATTAAGAGGTTTGCCATTAAGAGGCACAACCAAACAGGTCCACCTCTGTCCGAATAAGAGGTCCACCTCTTAATGATTCATTAAGAGGGTTGCCAAACAGCCCCTAGGTCTTTATGCTTAGTGATATCTGGGGTATTATCCCGGGACTTCTGCTGTATGGAAATACTGACCTAGTCCCCGTATAATACTTTCCGCAAAAGCTTGAAAAAGCGCAGCCCTCAGCAAATTGATGAAACAATAAAATTGATAGTCATTGTTGTTGAAACAAAAGATCCTCTAAAGGGGACACACCTAAAGTCGAACCGTCATCTCTCTGCTGAACGGAAGTTCTGACCTGAGCTCTCACGGTTTCGCATCTAACCCCTTACAGATATCATCTAGGTATACTCACCTGTAAGACTGAATATTGGGATCTGGATACGAGAGTATATTCAAGTAGTGGGACACACGGATAAGTTTAAGTTCTTAAAACATTAATATCGTATCTCGGATCAGTTGAACTTTGTGTGAAAATTGTCACACCCTGATTTCCACGTGTCTCACCGGTGGGCCCGGTGGGGGATTGTCGTGACGTAGTTGGCAACAATATAGTCAAACCACACAATATATAAATGCACAGCGGAAGCATAAAGATAATTATATTTCAACCATTGTTTGTAATATCAAATGTATTACGAATAGTCGAAAGGTATCCACAGGGGATCAAATAAAAATATGAGTATTGTTCAACAGACGTAGGCATCTTAAGCTTGCGAGACTCTTTATGATGCTAAGGAGAAATATCCAGCCAATTACGCATAGTACCTGCATTTAGTCTTTTTGGGAAAATACGTCAGTTTACACTGGTAAATACATTCAACCGACACTTTTGTAAAAATGTTTATTAAAATTGATTTGAATGCACAAGGCACAAACTCTTTTATAACTTGGGAGAATTATTTAAATTTATAATCTTGTGAACGGATTACATGTTCCTTATGCGTTCAGTAGCCCGGATCTTGTCCGGGTTAAAGATCAATAGACACACCACATCAACTATTTATGCACCGACGAGTGTACGCCTACACTCCGCGCTTAGGTCGTGGCCATTTCGTAAAATGATGCCAGGGATATCCGGGACATGGTCATTAACCCCCCAAAGGCTTTTAAGTAACAAGACTGTTTAAACGAGCCGATCAAATTTATTCAATTACCCACTCAACGGTGGAGAATTTGATGCCCGATCAAGCGGTATGCTATATACCGTAACCCAAGCCCGTATAACGGAAAATAAGTTAAAAGTATTTACCTTTGCAAGTATAAATCCTTAATTGAATAAATTGCAGATAGCTTTTACTGGTCTCCTATTCTGGAACGAAGGTTTTAAAATAACCTATTAGAATCCTAACGGGTCTTTAATTTAGCCGTAGCTTAGACCGGTCAGTTTCAAAGGATAATTACGGTTTAATCGCGTGAAAGGAGAAAACCGGGAATGGAATGTGATTTGGAACCAACAAGTTTAAATACTTGTTTTATATGGGTTTAATAACCACACTCTGGATTTTGGGGTCAAAACAATATGGTTTGACCCGTTTCGGCTAGTTTATGTAAATTAGTTACATAAGCCGAACCGTGCGCGCAAAAGGCGTAACGGGTAACCGTAAGAGTCCTACACTGGTTTCCTAAGTCAATATGCTTTAAAGAGGTTGTGGTATCCGTAGGATACCTTCCATAATGCCCGTAACGAGTTTAAGTCCATTTTATGCCCCATAGGGGTATTTCGGTCTTTTTAAAGATTATAAAAGAGGTTTCTGAGTTCTACAGGAAATCTGAGTTTCCCGAACAGTTTATAAAGTCTAAAATACTTTATTTATTATTTAAAATCAATAGCAACTGGAATCGGGTCAAAAGACCTTGTAGAACTCAAGTTATGGCCGAAAAGGGTATATTCGGTATTTACCGAACCGTTGCCATAACCGCAGGTTATGAGCAGGTTAAAAATAATTAAAAATCTTTAAAAATCCCAAAATATTATTTTACATCAGTGTGTAAAAGGTTTGATGTCGAAATCTGGGTTTAGATAGGCGTTATGCTAATTGCGCTATTTAATTACTAAAGTTTCCGTAATTTGCGCTATTTAGCATAACTCCTATTCTGGACCTCGGATTGACGTGAAATTTTTAGGGACATGCTTAGAAATCAGTAACTAATGTTACGGTCCTTTCACATGTCCGAAATTCTCGTTTTAAATTAAAAAGGGCGTTACGGTCAACTTTTAAGCATTTAACGGAAATGTGTAAAAGACTCGGACAAACAACGAACCGGTCACAGAGGGTTATACCATCATGTAACCTGGTCCTAAGAGAGTCCTAAGGCATATCTAAATCATACTTTAACGGGTCAGAACTGAAGTCAAAGCAAAAGTCAAAGCTTTGCGACTTTCGGCTCCGAACCGGGTCAAAACAGTAAATGGTCGGATCAAACAAGCTTAGACTAGTTAATATACTTATTATCATGTTTTATGAGTGTTTAAACAGGTTACACACCATCTATGTAACACCCCCAAAATTCCACCTGCGGAAACCCCGCGAGGCGTGTTACGCATCAGAGTTCGAGCCACCAATCACATTGAACCAATGATAGATATTTAATAAGTCATGACGTTAACTACTAATATAAAATGTCAACATGTTATCAATTAGCGGAAGCATGTATTAATTCGTTTAGTAATAGTTTCATGATAACATTCAAAATCAATGTAACGTTTATAAGTCACCCAAGAGTCTCGATCCATGACCACTCCAGCACTCCCAGATAGCAAGTCCATGTTCCAAACGTTAACGACCTACAAGCATGCAAACAAGTGTGTCAGACTACGCTGGTGAGTTCAAAGTGTTGCTTACGTGTTTGTATTACCAGATATATGTTAATGCGATTCAATGTTGCGTTACGATGTTGCTCAAGTTAGTTATCCTAGGGACTACGCCCTTACATAACCGAGGAGTGTGCCTCTTAGCAACCCACTATGTTGTTCAGTTAGTTACCCTAGGGAAACCGCCCTTACGTAACCGAGGAGTGTGCCTCTAAACAACCATAGTGAAACCCAGATAATTAGTACCTAATAGCGCTATCAACTAATTACCCCCATTGCCCTCCAGGCAATCCGATGATAGATCCCATGTTCAATAACCCAAAACCGATTAAGTTGTTTACCCAATGTTTCCCTTACGAATGTTTACCCGTTGTCCCAAACCACCGGGACGCATGCTTGAGAAAATGCAATGAACTCACCTTAGGGTTGCTCGGTAAGATTAAGTGCTTGTTTAACAGTTGATTAATCAAACCCTATCGTGGTTACGAAGACAGTCAGTTTACATGCACGTAAATCCCACATTCGACATTCACATTGCACAAGTAGAGTTCACATAAATCATAAATCATTATGCAGTCGTAGTAAGAGATCATGTAACACAACAATCCCTAACACATATAACAAGTATTCGGGTCTCCTGTGACGTTCACATTACACGTTCATGTTTCACAATACGCTTAACAGTTATTTTGCTATTCACATAAAAGTGTGTCTCCGTTATTATTAGGCCCATTGAGAGTATGCAACATGGCCTGATCCGCCAGCCTATTCGAATCAAACATGCAGTATACATGTGTGTGCGGGTAACCCATCAAGGCCCAAATTCAACTTATTAACATAACTCATAACTGTAACTAGCCTAATATTTGGAATGGTAATCGCCCACTAGGCTTCGGCCCAGACAAGCATAACACGTGAAACCGGGCTCCCTGTACAGCCCCTATTCACGGCAGCCCAACTCAGATTGTTTTTGGGCTCCATGTGTTGCCACTTCAAATTAATCTATGGCTCCATGTGCAGCCTTTTAGTATCACCAAACATTCAAAAGAACTATTGGACCTTTCATGCCCCCCTATCACAACTTGGACGGTAATGGTGGCATGCACAAGTCATTCAAAAACAATTAATTATTATAATACACAAGCCGCCTATATCTACTCACCTACAACTAGCCGCCCATATAATCCAATCACCCATCATTATATTGACCCACTTGAATGACATTTACTTATACAAGCACATGAGAATCAAACAATACCATCTTTGACATTAGCCGACAATAAGAATCCATAAATAAAATAATTGTTATATGCTCACAAATACTAAATATCATTGGACCGCATGTATTAAAAGGGCTGCCACTATATTTTATTAATCATCTACACTTTACGGCACAATTCACAAACACACAATCATTTAATCATAAATCCCACAAATAAATAATACCATATAATTATGAAAGATTGCAGACAAGAATCACTAACCTACTCTTGGCAATTCAACGCTGCTATCTTGATCAGGGGGGTGGGCTCTACTGACTTCGTGCGATCAGGGGGGTTTTTAGTTTTTATTTGATAACCGATGTTATCTATATATAATTGTAAGGTTGGGCAGTAGATGATTACGAGGGGGGGGTTTCTTCATCCGCAAATAAAGGAGAGGGTGTAACGTTAATTGGATTATAATGCGAATTACTAAATCAAAGTGGGTCGGTTGCATGATAATATTATTTATTAGAACACTTGGGCTACAAGGATTGTTAAATTGGGCCATGATACATTTGGGTTATTCTAGTGTGTGAATGTGGTGAGTATGCAGCCTACTAGGGAAGGATAACGAGATATAAAGATCGTAGAATAGGGCGTTACGGATCTTGAAAGTTCAGATTGTCACATCATCCCCAACTTGAAAGAAATTTCGTCCCGAAATTGGCAAGCGCCAAGTGTGAGAGAAACGAAGTGGGAAATCAGGATTGTTGCGGGTTCTGCTCAGTTGTGACATCATCCCCAACTTGAAAGAAATTTCGTCCCGAAATTCACCAGTGGTAACAAGAGTTGGCTCAATCCCTTAAACAATTGAGAACATTGAAGTTTTAACATATCCTTCCGTTCCTACGCGAACTTCTGTCCACGTATTGGAGTTTAACAAGCCCTCACGATTGTCATAAGACTCCTGCTAACGAACCTTGACTTCTTAGCCCATGCTTTCGATAGATTCCCTGATATATACAACTGATCCGATGACCTCAAATTCCGGTAAGGGTATCACCAGGGTTTCATCGGGCAACCACTGCCTTAAACCTAGGGCATACATACCATTACGATAGTTATCCCGTTTCATCAATTAGCCTGAGTTTGTGAGCCAAGTCACCGTTTGTTCCAATAATCCGAGTGTCTCACGCGTCGGAAAGTAAGCTTGCCAAAGAATGGGACCCAAATGCGTCCAGTTATGTAGTAAGCGCCGTCTGCCTTCGGTTCTAATCGCTGTCGTGAGCCACGAATGGCTTCAGTATTTCGTATTCGCGCTGGAAGGCTAGGCTGAATCGCAAGTGGTAGCGCTCGCACGTGCCAAGGTAAAGTGTCCTTCCGACTGAGGGCGTCAGCCACAACATTGGCCTTGCCTGGATGATACTTGATAGCGCATGCGTACTCGTTCAGTAGTCCAACCCATCGTCGTTGACGCATGTTCAAATCCTTCTGCTTAAAAATATGCTCGAGACTCCTGTGATTGGTGTAAATCGTGCACCGGGTACCGTACAGGTAGTGTCGCCATATCCTAAGCGCGAAAACTGCAGCTCCCAGCTCTAAATCGCGTGTCGTGTAGTTCCGTTCGTGATTCTTAAGTTGGCGCGGAGCGTAATCAATGACCTTGCCAAACTGCATTAATACACATCCGAGACCTTGGATGGATGCGTCACAATATACTACGAAATCGTCTGTGCCCTCTGGCAAAGAGAAAATAAGTGCGCTGCAAAGCCTATCCTTCAGGTGCTGAAAAGCAGTCTCCTGGGGCTCTCCCCAACGATAGGTGACACCCTTCTGTGCCAGTAGTGTAAGTGGCTGCGCAATCTTCGAGAAATCCTTGGTATACCGTCCGTAGTAACCTGCCAAACCCAAGAATTGGCGTATCTCCGTTGGCGTACGGGGTGCAGGCCAGTTCCTGATCGAGTCTAACTTGGATGGATTGACATGGATCCCATCCTTGTTCACTACGTGGCCTAAGAAGTGGACTTCACGAAGCCTAGAAGTCACATTTCGAAAACTTGGCGCACAGCTGTTCCTTTCGAAGAAGCTCCAAAATAGGGCGTAGATGCTGCTCGTGCTCCTCCTGACTCTTGGAGTAGATTAGAATGTCGTCGATGAAGACAATGAAGAACTTGTCAAGATAGGGTTTGCACACCCTGTTCATAAGGTTCATAAATACGCTAGGTGCGTTCAATAATATCAAACCATCCATCATAGCAAACATAAAGTATAGTAGTCCAATTAATTCATAAAACCCAACACGATTGATGTTCAAACCAAACTTTGTTTGAGTAGCGAAAACATAACAATGAAAACCCAAAATAAGTTATAAGTTCAAATATCGTTCATTGCGTCCCCTTGTCCTAACACGAAAGCTCGACCTCTTGCCTCGTTGCCATTGTTGTTGTTTCCAGCATTGTCGTGATTTGGGCGGTTGTTGGTGTTGGCGTTCTGGTTTAACTGGGGGCAGTCTCGTTTAAAGTGACCCTCATCACCACACTGATAGCACCCCTTCCTGAAACCCTGGTTCTGCTGGGATGATTGCCCCTGTTGTCCTTGGTCTTGCTGGTTCTGTTGCTGCTGGTGTTTGGGTTGTGAGGTCCTACAATCCCTGGCCTCATGGCCTGACTTACCACACTTGTTACACGTCCGACCACACGGCCCCCAATGATGATAGCCACACCCGTTGCATCGTGGCTTTCTCCCTGCATACGAACCCTGGCTGTGGTCACTTCCCTGGCCTTGATTGACAGAAGACGACTGGCTGATGTTGCGGTTGCTGTTGTCTGTCCTTTTCTGAGTCTGGCCCGCACTAGATGCTTTGTCATGATCACTCCACTTCCGCTTGTTAACATTAGCGGACGCAGTGGCAGTGGGTGCAGCAGCAGTAGCGGCCGAAATACGCGGGGGTAACGATTCGCTTTCTACTTCTTGGTCCACAATCTTATGAGTCAGACGAACGATCTGTGTCAGATCATTGAGATGGGCTGCAGTGACCAAGCTCTTCACACGCGGAGGCAACCCTTTGATGAATAACTCAATCCTCCGAGACATAGGCCGGGACAAGTTCGGGCACATGTCGGCCAGTTCATACGATCGCTTCACATACGCTTCGACTTCAGATCCAACCATCTTCAAGTCGTAGTACTCGTTTTCCAACTTCTGAACTTCATCCCGAGGACAGTACTCCTCCCTGATCAGTTCTTTAAAGTCTTCCCAGGTTGTCGCATTCGCTGCCTCGATGCCCAATAACTGTACCTGGGCGTTCCACCACGTTAGGGCACCATCTGCCAAGGTACCCGCAGCATATTTCACCCTGTCCCCAGCGGGACAGTTACAGATAGCAAACACAGACTCTGCTTTCTCGAACCATCTTAGGAGTCCCACAGCCCCTTCAGTCCCGGTGAAGGTCTGTGGCTTACAGTCCATAAACATTTTGAATGTGCACGCAGGCTGGTTAGGTTGAGGTTGCGCTTGTTGACCAGCTTGATAGGCTGCTAAAGCCTCAGCCACGCGAGTATTGATTAGGGTAGTCAACTCAGCCTGAGTCATGGTGACGTTACCACGTCCGTGTCCTCGTCCACTCATGTTTCTATAGTTGGGAATAAACCGATTTAGGAATCAAAACGAGATAGGAGTCAAGTATCATACTGATATTTACGTACTACCAAGTTCACACATAGTAAGGCAGAACCCTTCTCACGCTCGATAAGCCTCACTGGGACTTGCATGCACCCCGCGTTATTATTAAGTGTGCACCCATAATAATAAGGCAATTTGCATGCTTATCTCAGTTCCTCTTAGCTTGCGCTCAAAGCTTCCCCCGTTCAAACAACACAACAGATGATATCACAATTCTATGGTTTACATGAGTCAAGGAGTAGTGTCATACTATCGAGTCACTATGGTGTTAAATGTTTCAGTTCATGTACGCTGTGAGTGTGTGACTGCTAAGCAAGTAACGTATAAAGTGAGAGAGAGAGACGAACCTTGCAATCTGGAGCTGAGTGTCATGATCGATTTTCGAAGTTGTTCGGTTATAGTCTGGTTTTACAAAATGTTTTAAAACCTAGTTCACTATAACCAGTGGCTCTGATACCAACTGTAACACCCCCAAAATTCCACCTGCGGAAACCCCGCGAGGCGTGTTACGCATCAGAGTTCGAGCCACCAATCACATTGAACCAAAGATAGATATTTAATAAGTCATGACGTTAACTACTAATATAAAATGTCAACATGTTATCAATTCTCAAAAGTTGTGTAGCGGAAGCATGTATTAATTCGTTTAGTAATAGTTTCATGATAACATTCAAAATCAATGTAACGTTTATAAGTCACCCAAGAGTCTCGATCCATGACCACTCCAGCACTCCCAGATAGCAAGTCCATGTTCCAAACGTTAACGACCTACAAGCATGCAAACAAGTGTGTCAGACTACGCTGGTGAGTTCAAAGTGTTGCTTACGTGTTTGTATTACCAGATATATGTTAATGCGATTCAATGTTGCGTTACGATGTTGCTCAAGTTAGTTATCCTAGGGACTACGCCCTTACATAACCGAGGAGTGTGCCTCTTAGCAACCCACTATGTTGTTCAGTTAGTTACCCTAGGGAAACCGCCCTTACGTAACCGAGGAGTGTGCCTCTAAACAACCATAGTGAAACCCAGATAATTAGTACCTAATAGCGCTATCAACTAATTACCCCCATTGCCCTCCAGGCAATCCGATGATAGATCCCATGTTCAATAACCCAAAACCGATTAAGTTGTTTACCCAATGTTTCCCTTACGAATGTTTACCCGTTGTCCCAAACCACCGGGACGCATGCTTGAGAAAATGCAATGAACTCACCTTAGGGTTGCTCGGTAAGATTAAGTGCTTGTTTAACAGTTGATTAATCAAACCCTATCGTGGTTACGAAGACAGTCAGTTTACATGCATGTAAATCCCACATTCGACATTCACATTGCACAAGTAGAGTTCACATAAATCATAAATCATTATGCAGTCGTAGTAAGAGATCATGTAACACAACAATCCCTAACACATATAACAAGTATTCGGGTCTCCTGTGACGTTCACATTACACGTTCATGTTTCACAATACGCTTAACAGTTATTTTGCTATTCACATAAAAGTGTGTCTCCGTTATTATTAGGCCCATTGAGAGTATGCAACATGGCCTGATCCGCCAGCCTATTCGAATCAAACATGCAGTATACATGTGTGTGCGGGTAACCCATCAAGGCCCAAATTCAACTTATTAACATAACTCATAACTGTAACTAGCCTAATATTTGGAATGGTAATCGCCCACTAGGCTTCGGCCCAGACAAGCATAACACGTGAAACCGGGCTCCCTGTACAGCCCCTATTCACGGCAGCCCAACTCAGATTGTTTTTGGGCTCCATGTGTTGCCACTTCAAATTAATCTATGGCTCCATGTGCAGCCTTTTAGTATCACCAAACATTCAAAAGAACTATTGGACCTTTCATGCCCCCCTATCACAACTTGGACGGTAATGGTGGCATGCACAAGTCATTCAAAAACAATTAATTATTATAATACACAAGCCGCCTATATCTACTCACCTACAACTAGCCGCCCATATAATCCAATCACCCATCATTATATTGACCCACTTGAATGACATTTACTTATACAAGCACATGAGAATCAAACAATACCATCTTTGACATTAGCCGACAATAAGAATCCATAAATAAAATAATTGTTATATGCTCACAAATACTAAATATCATTGGACCGCATGTATTAAAAGGGCTGCCACTATATTTTATTAATCATCTACACTTTACGGCACAATTCACAAACACACAATCATTTAATCATAAATCCCACAAATAAATAATACCATATAATTATGAAAGATTGCAGACAAGAATCACTAACCTACTCTTGGCAATTCAACGCTGCTATCTTGATCAGGGGGGGGTGGGCTCTACTGACTTCGTGCGATCAGGGGGGTTTTTAGTTTTTATTTGATAACCGATGTTATCTATATATAATTGTAAGGTTGGGCAGTAGATGATTACGAGGGGGGGGGGTTCTTCATCCGCAAATAAAGGAGAGGGTGTAACATTAATTGGATTATAATGTGAATTACTAAATCAAAGTGGGTCGGTTGCATGATAATATTATTTATTAGAACACTTGGGCTACAAGGATTGTTAAATTGGGCCATGATACATTTGGGTTATTCTAGTGTGTGAATGTGGTGAGTATGCAGCCTACTAGGGAAGGATAACGAGATATAAAGATCGTAGAATAGGGCGTTACGGATCTTGAAAGTTCAGATTGTCACAATCTACATTACTGATTATACATGAAATCGCAAAATAGCATTCCTGTTGACTTTTTCTAAGCACGTTTGACTCGACATTTGGACTAGTTAGAGTGGGAATCAGAGGGTGCCCTTTTTGGGGTTTAAAGCCCACATGATTACCAACATATAACTACCTTTGATTCGACAAACCACTAGACCATTTGTGATTTATCGCAAAGTCAATCGGTAATTACGACGGATCGACTTTTAAGCTAAACTATGCAAAAACTAAGCCACAAAAGGGTAGGCACACTTACAGAAGCTTGGTGCACGACTAAGGATGTTAGGAGAATGCTTGAGAGCTCCAGAAATGATCAGAGGGCATGTTTGAGGTGTGTTGAACAATGGAACACTACCTTGCCTTTTATAGTGAAAATTTTAGCTCAAGATCATTACAACTCACTCTACAATTGGTCATGGATGATCAGCAGGTGTCCTATAGTGCTAGGGGACATGTAGAGGGCGCCCATGCTTCAATTAATGCATCAATGATCGTTTACAAGCTCAAACATTGAATTTGTCCAAACTTTCTGCATCTGTATGTCGTACGTGGCCCGCATTAGAGATCATGCAACATGGACGCGGGCCGCCTGAATCCCCATGTCAGTAAACGGATCTTCATAAGGCGCGCGGCCCGCATTGGTTTGCTGGTTTCACTCACGCGGCCCGCCTGAGGTCTGATTTCCAAGATTTTCAAATCTTTTGTAATCATTAACCTGACCTTTCGGTTTTGAAGGGGTAACTTTGCGATTTGGCCCTTGATTATTTACAATTAAGGGCCTCGTGACTTTTACCCGCATTGTTAAGTCCCCGGTTAGTTTAATTACTATCCGAAAAGCCTTAACTTTTATTGTTGACGCTTTTAACCCCTCGCATACGAATTTGATCATAACTTTCTCGTTCTAAAACGGAACTTCGCGAAATTTATATCGTATATTCTAGTGAGCGTATTTTACTGTTACAAAGCCTCGGGTTCGTCAAAGGGTCACTCAGAGGTATAAATTAAACATGTTGACACAATTAACCCCTGTAGCTTGTAATCTCTCACTTTCTCCCGCGTTTCGCTCCGTACGATCCATGATTTATTCGTTTGAAGGTACGAGCATCATCTAGGGCTACTATACAGTATATTTACCCCTCGTTGACATTTTTAACCCTCGAATTTACATACTTTCAAGGTTTGTCAACTTCAGTCCTTTATTTAGTATTTCATACCACGTGTAAACTCATGACACGTGTCAACACATTATTGGACACAAAATTTCGAGGTGTTACATCCTCACCCCCTTAAAATAAATCTCGACCCGAGATTTACAGAAATAAATAAGGGTATTTTTCTTTCATCGTGGATTCAACCTCCCACGTGAATTCGGGACCTCTACGGGCATCCCACTTGACCTTTACTATAGGTACATGCTTCCTTCGAAGCTTCTTTACCTGTCGATCTTCAATCGACAAAGGTTTTTCCATAAATTTTAAGCTCTTATCTATATGCACATCTGTATGTGGTATTACTAGTGATTCATCAGCGAAGCACTTCTTTAGATTGCAGATGTGGAACACATTGTGAATTCCATTGAGCTCCTCTGGTAAGTTTAACTTGTAGGCAACTGACCCGGCACGTTCGATAACCTCGAAAGGTCCTATGTATCTCGGGCTTAGTTTGCCTTTCTTACCGAAACGCATCACCCCCTTCCAGGGTGATACTTTAAGCAACACTTTTTCACCTACCTCGAAGTGAAAATCTTTACGCTTTGGATCTACGTAACTTTTCTGCCTATCTCGGGCAACTTTGAGACGGTCTCGAATCTGGACAATCTTGTCCGTCGTTTCGAAGACTATCTCTGGTCCTGATAATTGGACATCTCCAACTTCCGCCCAACAACAGGCGATCTACACTTTCTACCGTATAATGCCTCGAAGGGCGCAGCCTTAATGCTGGTATGGTAGCTATTGTTGTAGGAGAATTCGATTAATGGTAGGTTCTTATCCCAACTACCACCCAAATCGATAGCACATGCACGTAGCATGTCCTCCAACGTCTGAATAGTACGCTCACTCTGACCGTCTGTCTGAGGATGGTAAGCCGTACTAAAATTCAAACGTGTGCCCAAAGATTGCTGGAAGCTTTTCCAGAAATGCGACGTGTATCTAGTATCTCTGTCAGAGATAATAGACACAGGTATGCCATGTAAGGCTACAATCTTATCAACGTATAGCTGGGCTAACATGTCGGAGCTATAAATCTCCTTGATGGGTAAGAAATGCGCTGACTTAGTCAGTCTATCAACTATGACCCATATTGTATCATTTCCTTTCCTCGTCTTGGGTAACTTGGTAATAAAATCCATAGTTACACATTCCCACTTCCATTCGGGAAGTTCAGGCTGTTGTAGCAAGCCTGATGGCTTTTGATGCTCAGCTTTGACTTGCGCACAAGTCAAGCATTTTGCTACATAAGCGGCTACAGACTTTTTCAAGCCTATCCACCAATAATTTGCCTTTAGATCCTGATACATCTTATCAGCTCCCGGGTGAACAGAATATTTGGAACTATGGGCTTCCTGGAGGATAACATCTCGTAGTCCTCCATAAATTGGAACCCATATTCGTCCATTTAATCGTAAAATTCCGTCCTTGCTAAGAGTTAACTGCTCCTCAGTTACTCCTAGCTTTTCTTTAGGATAGTTAGCTTCCAACACAGCTTCTCTCTGTGCAGCTAACAACCTTTCAATCAAATTATTCTTTACTTCAATGCTCTTGGCATTGATTCGGATGGGTTTCACCCTTTCTTTTCGACTTAAGGCATCAGCGACAACATTCGCCTTGCCGGGATGATATCTGATTTCACAATCATAATCATTTAGAGTCTCCATCCAACGGCGCATCCTCATGTTTAATTCCTTCTTATTAAACAGATGTTGAAGGCTCTTATGATCAGAATAGATCACGAACTTGATACCATACAGATAATGCCTCCATAGTTTTAGTGCGAACACAACGGCACCCAACTCCAAGTCATGGGTGGTGTAATTCTTTTCATGCACCTTTAACTGTCTTGAAGCATAGGCAATAACCTTGCCTTTCTGCATAAGCACACACCCCATGCCAGTGTGTGATGCATCGCAATAAACTACGAACTCTTCGGTACCTTCAGGCAATGTTAGTACAGTAGCGTTGCTCAACTTTTGCTTCAGAATATCAAAGGACTCTTGCTGCTTAGGGCCCCAAATGAACTTTACTTTCTTCTTGGTCAAGGAAGTTAAGGGCGCAACAATCCTTGAAAAATTTTCAATGAAACGCCTGTAGTATCCTGCTAACCCCAGGAAACTACGAATCTCTGTAGGCGTCTTTGGCTCTTGCCAATTCATGACAGCTTCCACTTTAGCGGGATCCACTTGGATACCACGCTCGCTGACAACATGTCCAAGGAATTGGACTTCTCGAAGCCAGAATTCGCACTTAGAGAATTTGGCATAGAGTTTCTCATGATGCAGGAGTTTGAGAATACAGCGAGGGTGTTTCTCATGGTCAGCTTGGTTTTTAGAGTAGATAAGAATGTCGTCGATGAAAACGATGACGAATTTGTCTAAGTACGGCTTGCAGGGATATCCCTGACATTTTGTAAAATGATGCCAGGGATATCCCTGACATGGTCATTAACCCCCCAAAGGCTTTTAAGTAACAAGACTGTTTAAACGAGCCGATCAAATTTATTCAATTACCCACTCAACGGTGGAGAATTTGATTCCCGATCAAGCGGTATGCTATATACCGTAACCCAAGCCCGTATAACGAAAAATAAGTAAAAAGTATTTACCTTTGCAAGTATAAATCCTTAATCGAATAAATTGCAGATAGCTTTTACTGGTCTCCTATTCTGGAACGAAGGTTTTAAAATAACCTATTAGAATCCTAACGGGTCTTTAATTTAGCCATAGCTTAGACCGGACAGTTTCAAAGGATAATTACGGTTTAATCGCGTGAAAGGCGAAAACCGGGAATGGGATGTGATTTGGACCCAACAAGTTTGAATACTTGTTTTATATGGGTTTAATAACCACACTCTGGATTTTGGGGTCAAAACAATATGGTTTGACCCGTTTCGGCTAGTTTATGTAAATTAGTTACATAAGCCGAACCGTGTGCGCAAAAGGCGTAACGGGTAACCGTAAGATGTCACACCCCAACCAATGGCGGAAACATCGGGATGAGACGAAGTGTGAAGATTGTTCGAGACATCATAACGCTAATAATTGTGACAAGTATTTAAATAATCATTTCATTTCATTTCTAAAGAATCAAGTACAAGGTTTTGAAACAAAGTACAACAACATGAATAATAAAATGATACAATACGAATACAATTCTTTCTAAGTGGGTATCTAAGCATCCTACTAGATTCCATGCATCGTCAACATCCACCTGTAACATGTTAAAATAAAGTTCAATGCAAAAGCAAAGGCGAGTATACAAGTTTGATACGTACATAGCAAAAGATAAGTTTTGAACAATTCCTCATAGCAAGCATGTGATTCAAGATAAGCCTTTAAATATGGTATGTGTCTAACATATCAAACCAAGGAAACGCAATATGCTCATGACATAACCGAGATAAAGGGGCGGGTCGTTAATCCTATAGCGCTACATATGTCACGGTTTGGCTCGTACGAAGTTAATGATAAATTTGACACATAAGATTAATCCAAGTTTAAAGCATCAAGCCATCACGTATACAAGCATGTTATAGGAATGTTCATGTGTTTAAGCAAAATGTTCATGTGTGAGTTTGTTGATAGATAAACATGTTACACCCCAAAAGTGGTAAAAGTAAAAAGGGGAATACGAGTATACTCACAAAGTTTGCATATGTTTTCCGACTATCCAATGTGACAAAGTTGACGAGGTTGGAAGGTTGAATGCGTAAAGGTTTAAGTTCAAGCATGTTTAGAGTCGAGATTCGGAATGAAAGTGACATGAAAATATTATATCAAAATATTCATCTTCACATATAACACTTGTATGACACTTGGTAACCACAAGGGTTATAATGATTTCATGAGTTGAACACCCATAAGAATCATAACAAGGTTTAGGTCCTTAGATGATAACCTACTACTTTGACAAATGAATATGATTTCAACATCAAAGATTCGAGTGTACATAGATAGTATTTAGGTTGTATAATATACACATATTATTAAGTCCAAATGTTCAAGTATTCAAGTAAGAGGTAGAAGATTACATCTTCATTTAGGTACCTCAAGTTGAGTCATGGGTGTCATGGATGGGGTAGGAAGACAAGGCTTCCATTTAGGTACCCCTTTGATGTTCACCACTACACTTGATGTAAAAACAACCAAGGAGGGTCATGAACTAAGGTCATTACATGTATGTAAAGTAAACTAACTAATAGAAATCATCAAATCATGTGAGGATTGTATGTTTGGACAACCCAAGTTGTTCCATAATCACTCATGTATCAAAGACTATGTTTGACATGATTTGTGGGTTGAAACCCTAGACAAAACACCAAGTTTATGAGGTTTAATCCTCTGATTTCAAATGTCTCAACCTTGTTTTTAAGCTTAACCAACCATGGGATAAGTTGTAAGCATTAGGACATAGGCATGAGATGTGTTAGACACAAGTTGCATAGGTTTAAACAAGTTTTGAAGAACATAAAAATCAAACAGAAAGTTTATGGACTATTTCGGGGCATTTCCAGGTCTGATTTTTCCAAGGAGAAGTCTAGGAATCGAACCCCATGATTATCCAAGCAAGTAGGAAAAAGAATCAAGTGAATCGGATAAGAATTGAGTGAGTTATGCTCATTTTCGTGAAGGGGTGTCAATCTGCTCGAACCTTTGCTTTCAGCTACGGTTTGGAGGATGTTTTGAGAGTTTTTAGTGTTGCAAAAGTGGTAGGGAGACTGGTTATAAGTGGTATTTATAGGGGAAAGGATTAGGGTTTCAATGGGTTGGGCTTTGGAAGTGTTTAGAAGGGGTTACACCTTGAAACTAGCCCACAAAACCCAACTATATGGGGCTGAATTTTGCTGAATTGGGGCTGCCATATTTCTTTATTTTTTTTTATTTTTAAAACATTATAATGAGTAATTTTGTTAATTAAGTTGTGTAATAATATGCAACAATGTTTCCCCTAACTTGTAACAAGGTGAAATATGAAATAAAACATGATTTAACTAGGTAAAAAGTGTAATGTACAAGTATGTAACATGTTTGTAAGTGACAAGTATATGTCACATATTAGATGATTAACCGTTGTATAAATAAGCATATTATTAGGGGTTTTTAGGTATCAACAATTTGAGGACAAGCATGTACATGCATCGTGAATAAGTATCGTATAAGTATGAATTACAAATAAGGATTCGATGTACAACGAATTCCAACGTATGAACATGTATGAATATGTAGATGGTGAATTTAAAGAAATACGAATTTTATTTATGATCCAAGTCTCGGATTTTACAACGAAAAGACGACTACAATAATACGAGATTTCCAAAAATAGCATTACAAGGCGAGCTTTCTAATTATGGAAAGTATGAAAAAGCAGGGCGTTACAGTCTCCCCTCCTTTAGGAAATTTCGTACCGAAATTTATTTAAGAGGTAGGTTCAAAGAGTTTTGGTAACAGTTCGAGACTTGAGATTTTGAAACGTTTTGAAAAGTACGAGATTTTGGGAAGATAAAGATAAGTTTGTAAAATGATTTGTCGAGCCGAAATGGGTTTGAGGCATAAGCAGGGGTAAACAGGTATAGGTAAAACGATTTGAAATGGCTAAAAATTAGAAAGTTCTAAGGGTAATAAGATAAGTTAGGATATGAATGCTTAAACGAGCTTGATTGTGAACGAGGTTCGTATGAAAGGAAGGAAATAGGAGCATGGGGCGAACAATTGACACTAAATGAACGCAAGTATATGAATGATATGGGCATTAGATAGATGAAAGTAGCATGTTAAGGATGAAGTCTCGTCATGGATAATCGGACATAATGTGTTTGTGAGTTGCTTAAAGCTTGTATTAGGTCCAAGAGGTCTGTAAAACACTGAATTTCCCATGGCACGTTTTACGAAATTTTGGTAACATGGTGAAAACACTTATATATAGGAAGTACCAGAGGCGTATCCACCATGTTTTGACCATGTTACGTCCGTTTCGTCTTCGGTGTCATGTTACGTTCCGTGTATTACCATATGCAGTAGCACACTCTATGGTTCTCATACGCCTATCACTATAATCCCGTGTGCACCCGTGATTATTTTGATCGTCGCATGATCCGCATAGCTTGTACTAGTTGTGTATGAATCAGGGTATACATAAAAAGTTTAGAATGTGTACGTACAAGAATATAGTATATAAGCAAGTCCATGTTTAAGTATGTGTGGGACCACGCAAGCGAATCCCTCAGGTTACGCTCGCGTATAGGTACGAATGTATGAATCATGAGTAAGGATGAAAGTATGAGCATAAGTTTAAGTATGAATACGCATGTATGTATGAGCATAAACATAAAACGTGTAAGTAGTATGTGTACAAGCAGAAGCGTAAAACGTATAAGTAGTATGTGTATGAGTACAAGCATAAAACGTATGAACATAGGTGTAGGTATGAAAAATAAATATTGCGTATATGGTGTACGTTGAGACATTGTGGATTAGAAAGGCTAAGTATGTAGATACGAACGATATAAATGGTGTTATCGCGAGGTATCGACCAAAATGTGTACGATGATATGCATGTATAGTTGTTTAAATGAAACATTGAGTTTATCGAATCAAAATTAGGTTGACCTTGATTGGAAGGGTAGAATATAGTTGTATATGTGAGAGGATGTAAAGTACTAATTGGTTAAGCATAATGTATTTTTGTAATGATTGAAATGCTACTTTTGTTAAAAAAAAATTTCATGTAAGTCAAAGATTGCCGGTTCCCATGAAGACTTCTTGCCCGCGTGTTTTGTAAATTGGTGTAGGAAAAAGGTTTTCGTTAAAAAGTAAGTTCGTTTCATCAAAACAAGAAATTTTGAATTTAGGAGGGTTTTTTTTTTGTGAATACGTTGATCCTTGGAAAGGGATTTATCATAGGTCTTTGTGTTCATTTTAAAGGGTTTTGACAATATGGTTTGACCCGTTTCGGCTAGTTTATGTAAATTAGTTACATAAGCCGAACCGTGCGCGCAAAAGGCGTAACGGTTAACAGTAAGATGTCACACCCCAACCAATGGCGGAAACATCGGGATGAGACGAAGTGTGAAGATTGCTCGAGACATCATAACGCTAATAATTGTGACAAGTATTTAAATAATCATTTCATTTCATTTCTAAAGAATCAAGTACAAGGTTTTGAAACAAAGTACAACAACATGAATAATAAAATGATACAATACGAATACAATTCTTTCTAAGTGGGTATCTAAGCATCCTACTAGATTCCATGCATCGTCAACATCCACCTGTAACATGTTAAAATAAAGTTCAATGCAAAAGCAAAGGCGAGTATACAAGTTTGATACGTACATAGCAAAAGATAAGTTTTGAACAATTCCTCATAGCAAGCATGTGATTTAAGATAAGCCTTTAAATATGGTATGTGTCTAACATATCAAACCAAGGAAACGCAATATGCTCATGACATAACCGAGATAAAGGGGCGGGTCGTTAATCCTATAGCGCTACATATGTCACGGTTTGGCTCGTACGAAGTTAATGATAAATTTGACACATAAGATTAATCCAAGTTTAAAGCATCAAGCCATCACATATACAAGCATGTTATAGGAATGTTCATGTGTTTAAGCAAAATGTTCATGTGTGAGTTTGTTGATAGATAAACATGTTACACCCCAAAAGTGGTAAAAGTAAAAAGGGGAATACGAGTATACTCACAAAGTTTGCATATGTTTTCCGACTATCCAATGTGACAAAGTTGACGAGGTTGGAAGGTTGAATGCGTAAAGGTTTAAGTTCAAGCATGTTTAGAGTCGAGATTCGGAATGAAAGTGACATGAAAATATTATATCAAAATATTCATCTTCACACATAACACTTGTATGACACTTGGTAACCACAAGGGTTATAATGATTTCATGAGTTGAACACCCATAAGAATCATAACAAGGTTTAGGTCCTTAGATGATAACCTACTACTTTGACAAATGAATATGATTTCAACATCAAAGATTCGAGTGTACATAGATAGTATTTAGGTTGTATAATATACACATATTATTAAGTCCAAATGTTCAAGTATTCAAGTAAGAGGTAGAAGATTACATCTTCATTTAGGTACCTCAAGTTGAGTCATGGGTGTCATGGATGGGGTAGGAAGACAAGGCTTCCATTTAGGTACCCCTTTGATGTTCACCACTACACTTGATGTAAAAACAACCAAGGAGGGTCATGAACTAAGGTCATTACATGTATGTAAAGTAAACTAACTAATAGAAATCATCAAATCATGTGAGGATTGTATGTTTGGACAACCCAAGTTGTTCCATAATCACTCATGTATCAAAGACTATGTTTGACATGATTTGTGGGTTGAAACCCTAGACAAAACACCAAGTTTATGAGGTTTAATCCTCTGATTTCAAATGTCTCAACCTTGTTTTTAAGCTTAACCAACCATGGGATAAGTTGTAAGCATTAGGACATAGGCATGAGATGTGTTAGACACAAGTTGCATAGGTTTAAACAAGTTTTGAAGAACATAAAAATCAAACAGAAAGTTTATGGACTATTTCGGGGCATTTCCAGGTCTGATTTCTCCAAGGAGAAGTCTAGGAATCGAACCCCATGATTATCCAAGCAAGTAGGAAAAAGAATCAAGTGAATCGGATAAGAATTGAGTGAGTTATGCTCATTTTCGTGAAGGGGTGTCAATCTGCTCGAACCTTTGCTTTCAGCTACGGTTTGGAGGATGTTTTGAGAGTTTTTAGTGTTGCAAAAGTGGTAGGGAGACTGGTTATAAGTGGTATTTATAGGGGGAAGGATTAGGGTTTCAATGGGTTGGGCTTTGGAAGTGTTTAGAAGGGGTTACACCTTGAAACTAGCCCACAAAACCCAACTATATGGGGCTGAATTTTGCTGAATTGGGGCTGCCATATTTCTTTATTTTTTTTTATTTTGAAAACATTATAATGAGTAATTTTGTTAATTAAGTTGTGTAATAATATGCAACAATGTTTCCCCTAACTTGTAACAAGGTGAAATATGAAATAAAACATGATTTAACTAGGTAAAAAGTGTAATGTACAAGTATGTAACATGTTTGTAAGTGACAAGTATATGTCACATATTAGATGATTAACCGTTGTATAAATAAGCATATTATTAGGGGTTTTTAGGTATCAACAATTTGAGGACAAGCATGGACATGCATCGTGAATAAGTATCGTATAAGTATGAATTACAAATAAGGATTCGATGTACAACGAATTCCAACGTATGAACATGTATGAATATGTAGATGGGTGGAATTTAAAGAAATACGAATTTTATTTATGATCCATGTCTCGGATTTACAACGAAAAGACGACTACAATAATACGAGATTTCCAAAAATAGCATTACAAGGCGAGCTTTCTAATTATGGAAAGTATGAAAAGAGCAGGGCGTTACAGTCTCCCCTCTTTAGGAAATTTCGTCCCGAGTTTTGGTAACAGTTCGAGACTTGAAATTTTGAAACGTTTTGAAAAGTACGAGATTTTGGGAAGATAAAGATAAGTTTGTAAATGATTTGTCGAGCCGAAATGGGTTTGAGGCATAAGCAGGGGTAAACAGGTATAGGTAAAACGATTTGAAATGGCTAAAAATTAGAAAGTTCTAAGGGTAATAAGATAAGTTAGGATATGAATGCTTAAACGAGCTTGATTGTGAACGAGGTTCGTATGAAAGGAAGGAAATAGGAGCATGGGGCGAACAATTGACACTAAATGAACGCAAGTATATGAATGATATGGGCATTAGATAGATGAAAGTAGCATGTTAAGGATGAAGTCTCGTCATGGATAATCGGACATAATGTGTTTGTGAGTTGCTTAAAGCTTGTATTAGGTCCAAGAGGTCTGTAAAACACTGAATTCCCATGGCACGTTTTACGAAATTTTGGGTAACATGGTGAAAACACTTATATATAGGAAGTACCAGAGGCGTATCCACCATGTTTTTGACCATGTTACGTCCGTTTCGTCTTCGGTGTCATGTTACGTTCCGTGTATTACCATATGCAGTAGCACACTCTATGGTTCTCATACGCCTATCACTAAATCCCGTGTGCACCCGTGATTTTTTGATCGTCGCATGATCCGCATAGCTTGTACTAGTTGTGTATGAATCAGGGTATACATAAAATTTGAATGTGTACGTACAAGAATATAGTATATAAGCAAGTCCATGTTTAAGTATGTGTGGGACCACGCAAGCGAATCCCTCAGGTTACGCTCGCGTATAGGTACGAATGTATGAATCATGAGTAAGGATGAAAGTATGAGCATAAGTTTAAGTATGAATACGCATGTATGTATGATAAATATTGCGTATATGGTGTACGTTGAGACATTGTGGATTAGAAAGGCTAAGTATGTAGATACGAACGATATAAATGGTGTTATCGCGAGGTATCGACCAAAATGTGTACGATGATATGCATGTATAGTTGTTTAAATGAAACATTGAGTTTATCGAATCAAAATTAGGTTGACCTTGATTGGAAGGGTAGAATATAGTTGTATATGTGAGAGGATGTAAAGTACTAATTGGTTAAGCATAATGTATTTTTGTAATGATTGAAATGCTACTTTTGTTAAAAAAAAATTTCATGTAAGTCAAAGATTGCCGGTTCCCATGAAGACTTCTTGCCCGCGTGTTTTGTAAATTGGTGTAGGAAAAAGGTTTTCGTTAAAAAGTAAGTTCGTTTCATCAAAACAAGAAATTTTGAATTTAGGAGGGTTTTTTTTTTTGTGAATACGTTGATCCTTGGAAAGGGATTTATCATAGGTCTTTGTGTTCATTTTAAAGGGTTTTGACAATATGGTTTGACCCGTTTCGGCTAGTTTATGTAAATTAGTTACATAAGCCGAACCGTGCGCGCAAAAGGCGTAACGGTTAACAGTAAGATGTCACACCCCAACCAATGGCGGAAACATCGGGATGAGACGAAGTGTGAAGATTGCTCGAGACATCATAACGCTAATAATTGTGACAAGTATTTAAATAATCATTTCATTTCATTTCTAAAGAATCAAGTACAAGGTTTTGAAACAAAGTACAACAACATGAATAATAAAATGATACAATACGAATACAATTCTTTCTAAGTGGGTATCTAAGCATCCTACTAGATTCCATGCATCGTCAACATCCACCTGTAACATGTTAAAATAAAGTTCAATGCAAAAGCAAAGGCGAGTATACAAGTTTGATACGTACATAGCAAAAGATAAGTTTTGAACAATTCCTCATAGCAAGCATGTGATTTAAGATAAGCCTTTAAATATGGTATGTGTCTAACATATCAAACCAAGGAAACGCAATATGCTCATGACATAACCGAGATAAAGGGGCGGGTCGTTAATCCTATAGCGCTACATATGTCACGGTTTGGCTCGTACGAAGTTAATGATAAATTTGACACATAAGATTAATCCAAGTTTAAAGCATCAAGCCATCACATATACAAGCATGTTATAGGAATGTTCATGTGTTTAAGCAAAATGTTCATGTGTGAGTTTGTTGATAGATAAACATGTTACACCCCAAAAGTGGTAAAAGTAAAAAGGGGAATACGAGTATACTCACAAAGTTTGCATATGTTTTCCGACTATCCAATGTGACAAAGTTGACGAGGTTGGAAGGTTGAATGCGTAAAGGTTTAAGTTCAAGCATGTTTAGAGTCGAGATTCGGAATGAAAGTGACATGAAAATATTATATCAAAATATTCATCTTCACACATAACACTTGTATGACACTTGGTAACCACAAGGGTTATAATGATTTCATGAGTTGAACACCCATAAGAATCATAACAAGGTTTAGGTCCTTAGATGATAACCTACTACTTTGACAAATGAATATGATTTCAACATCAAAGATTCGAGTGTACATAGATAGTATTTAGGTTGTATAATATACACATATTATTAAGTCCAAATGTTCAAGTATTCAAGTAAGAGGTAGAAGATTACATCTTCATTTAGGTACCTCAAGTTGAGTCATGGGTGTCATGGATGGGGTAGGAAGACAAGGCTTCCATTTAGGTACCCCTTTGATGTTCACCACTACACTTGATGTAAAAACAACCAAGGAGGGTCATGAACTAAGGTCATTACATGTATGTAAAGTAAACTAACTAATAGAAATCATCAAATCATGTGAGGATTGTATGTTTGGACAACCCAAGTTGTTCCATAATCACTCATGTATCAAAGACTATGTTTGACATGATTTGTGGGTTGAAACCCTAGACAAAACACCAAGTTTATGAGGTTTAATCCTCTGATTTCAAATGTCTCAACCTTGTTTTTAAGCTTAACCAACCATGGGATAAGTTGTAAGCATTAGGACATAGGCATGAGATGTGTTAGACACAAGTTGCATAGGTTTAAACAAGTTTTGAAGAACATAAAAATCAAACAGAAAGTTTATGGACTATTTCGGGGCATTTCCAGGTCTGATTTCTCCAAGGAGAAGTCTAGGAATCGAACCCCATGATTATCCAAGCAAGTAGGAAAAAGAATCAAGTGAATCGGATAAGAATTGAGTGAGTTATGCTCATTTTCGTGAAGGGGTGTCAATCTGCTCGAACCTTTGCTTTCAGCTACGGTTTGGAGGATGTTTTGAGAGTTTTTAGTGTTGCAAAAGTGGTAGGGAGACTGGTTATAAGTGGTATTTATAGGGGGAAGGATTAGGGTTTCAATGGGTTGGGCTTTGGAAGTGTTTAGAAGGGGTTACACCTTGAAACTAGCCCACAAAACCCAACTATATGGGGCTGAATTTTGCTGAATTGGGGCTGCCATATTTCTTTATTTTTTTTTTATTTTGAAAACATTATAATGAGTAATTTTGTTAATTAAGTTGTGTAATAATATGCAACAATGTTTCCCCTAACTTGTAACAAGGTGAAATATGAAATAAAACATGATTTAACTAGGTAAAAAGTGTAATGTACAAGTATGTAACATGTTTGTAAGTGACAAGTATATGTCACATATTAGATGATTAACCGTTGTATAAATAAGCATATTATTAGGGGTTTTTAGGTATCAACAATTTGAGGACAAGCATGGACATGCATCGTGAATAAGTATCGTATAAGTATGAATTACAAATAAGGATTCGATGTACAACGAATTCCAACGTATGAACATGTATGAATATGTAGATGGTGAATTTAAAGAAATACGAATTTTATTTATGATCCATGTCTCGGATTTTACAACGAAAAGACGACTACAATAATACGAGATTTCCAAAAATAGCATTACAAGGCGAGCTTTCTAATTATGGAAAGTATGAAAAAGCAGGGCGTTACAGTCTCCCCTCCTTTAGGAAATTTCGTCCCGAAATTTATTTAAGAGGTAGGTTCAAAGAGTTTTGGTAACAGTTCGAGACTTGAGATTTTGAAACGTTTTGAAAAGTACGAGATTTTGGGAAGATAAAGATAAGTTTGTAAAATGATTTGTCGAGCCGAAATGGGTTTGAGGCATAAGCAGGGGTGAACAGGTATAGGTTAAACGATTTGAAATGGCTAAAAATTAGAAAGTTCTAAGGGTAATAAGATAAGTTAGGATTTGAATGCTTAAACGAGCTTGATTGTGAACGAGGTTCGTATGAAAGGAAGGAAATAGGAGCATGGGGCGAACAATTGACACTAAATGAACGCAAGTATACGAATGATATGGGCATTAGATAGATGAAAGTAGCATGTTAAGGATGAAGTCTCGTCATGGATAATCGGACATAATGTGTTTGTGAGTTGCTTAAAGCTTGTATTAGGTCCAAGAGGTCTGTAAAACACTGAATTTCCCATGGCACGTTTTACGAAATTTTGGTAACATGGTGAAAACACTTATATATAGGAAGTACCAGCGGCGTATCCACCATGTTTTGACCATGTTACGTCCGTTTCGTCTTCGGTGTCATGTTACGTTCCGTGTATTACCATATGCAGTAGCACACTCTATGGTTCTCATACGCCTATCACTATAATCCCGTGTGCACCCGTGATTATTTTGATCGTCGCATGATCCGCATAGCTTGTACTAGTTGTGTATGAATCAGGGTGTACATAAAAAGTTTAGAATGTGTACGTACAAGAATATAGTATATAAGCAAGTCCATGTTTAAGTATGTGTGGGACCCACGCAAGCGAATCCCTCAGGTTACGCTCGCGTATAGGTACGAATGTATGAATCATGAGTAAGGATGAAAGTATGAGCATAAGTTTAAGTATGAATACGCATGTATGTATGAGCATAAACATAAAACGTGTAAGTAGTATGTGTACAAGCAGAAGCGTAAAACGTATAAGTAGTATGTGTATGAGTACAAGCATAAAACGTATGAACATAGGTGTAGGTATGAAAAATAAATATTGCGTATATGGTGTACGTTGAGACATTGCGGATTAGTAAGGCTAAGTATGTAGATACGAACGATATAAATGGTGTTATCGCGAGGTATCGACCAAAATGTGTACGATGATATGCATGTATAGTTGTTTAAATGAAACATTGAGTTTATCGAATCAAAATTAGGTTGACCTTGATTGGAAGGGTAGAATATAGTTGTATATGTGAGAGGATGTAAAGTACTAATTGGTTAAGCATAATGTATTTTTGTAATGATTGAAATGCAACTTTTGTTAAAAAAAAATTTCATGTAAGTCAAAGATTGCCGGTTCCCATGAAGACTTCTTGCCCGCGTGTTTTGTAAATTGGTGTAGGAAAAAGGTTTTCGTTAAAAAGTAAGTTCGTTTCATCAAAACAAGAAATTTTGAATTTAGGAGGGTTTTTTTTTTTGTGAATACGTTGATCCTTGGAAAGGGATTTATCAAAGGTCTTTGTGTTCATTTTAAAGGGTTTTGACAAATAGTTCGTTGATGGTGGAAATAGTCTTTGGGAAAATGATCTTATAATATCTATAAGATCCTATAAGTAATTGAGAAATGTTGGTTTGGTTTCAATTTAGAATGGAAATCTCTAGTACGATGATATAATGTGAGCTTGTTTTAGTGATTAAGTCGAATTTGAAGCTCTTGGGCAAGAGTGTCATTGGACCGATTAAATTGATAGGTAGCATTTCGTAAGGTTTTGAAATCCGAGAAATAAAATGTTTTAAGACATGATTAAGAATCTCGTGTATATGATTTAAGTGAAAATGGATGGTAGAATAAGAAGTACGTTTGATAAACAATGTGTTTTGAAATCGGTATAAGTAGGTATTTTGAATAATGATAAATGATTTAGGTATAAAACATGATCGGGTTTGCATAATAAAATATTTTGAAAGAGGAGTTTTGGTAACGGTCACCTAAGTAAGGGAATCACCCCTAACTCGTTGGTGAGGTCGTTTTAAGGGAAGAGGAGTGGAGTTAATCGTCAAGGTAAGGAAATCACTCCAATCTCGATGATACCTCTCCACTAGTTGTTACAAGGAATATGAATTTAAATTATATGAAAATCATGCATATATAAATGTATCGAAAAGGTTCGATATGTTGTGCGTGTGAAAAGAGAAATCAAGGTAAACTCGAGGTTGAAAGATTGCATCGTATAAAATGAACAATAGAAACACATGTTTGACCAAAGTTTGGAGTGTTCCAAACGGAACTTTGACTAACCAAAGTGGTCGAAAAGTCTTTTGAATTTGAGGAGCATGCTTTGGCCTAATAGGAAAAATACTCTCGCCGACAAGTCGGTTAACGGTATTTACCCTTCCGGTTACTACATGTCCCAAATCAATCGAAATTTCGAGACTTGGCGGGATATAACAAAAATATCAAGGAGTGGAACTAGTCGCCAAGGTGCGGGTTTCACCCCTAACTTGACGATTTCGTATCCTAAGTGTGGTTGGTACTCGTCGGGTCAAAATTTAATTTCAACACTTTGACGAGGGTCCACTAGAGTTTGAAATTCGAATTTCTCCATCAAGGTGAGGATTTCACTCCTAACTTGGTGGTGAATTCCGTGTAAAAAGAAAAGTAGAAGGATTGAGAGTCATTCACCAAATTGTGGGTTTCACGCCTATTTTGGGTGAACTCGTCTCGTTTGTGTAATATGTGTGTTGTCGGATTAAGAATAGTCGAGTAAAACGCGTGAGGAAAAATGTATATTAAAGATTAAACAAACAAGTATAACATGTCAAGAATATCACAATAAAAGTGAAATGATGAAACGAATATTAATGCATAAAAAGTATGTCAAGAACACACATAAAGGATAAGACGATGAAACAGGTATTAACACATAATAAAAATAAGTATAGCATGTTAAGTGTTAACGCATAAGTGACACATATGCTTACAAGATCAAGAGAATAAATAAAAGCAAATAAGATAGCATGCAAGTAGTTTTAAGTAAAAGGTACGAATAAGGCTCTAGAACTATAGACTAGGTTAAAGCATTCCTACTTTTCCTAATTCCCTATAGTTATGGCTCTGATACCAATCTGTCACACCCCAACCAATGGCGGAAACATCGGGATGAGACGAAGTGTGAAGATTGCTCGAGACATCATAACGCTAATAATTGTGACAAGTATTTAAATAATCATTTCATTTCATTTCTAAAGAATCAAGTACAAGGTTTTGAAACAAAGTACAACAACATGAATAATAAAATGATACAATACGAATACAATTCTTTCTAAGTGGGTATCTAAGCATCCTACTAGATTCCATGCATCGTCAACATCCACCTGTAACATGTTAAAATAAAGTTCAATGCAAAAGCAAAGGCGAGTATACAAGTTTGATACGTACATAGCAAAAGATAAGTTTTGAACAATTCCTCGTAGCAAGCATGTGATTCAAGATAAGCCTTTAAATATGGTATGTGTCTAACATATCAAACCAAGGAAACGCAATATGCTCATGACATAACCGAGATAAAGGGACGGGTCGTTAATCCTATAGCGCTACATATGTCACGGTTTGGCTCGTACGAAGTTAATGATAAATTTGACACATAAGACTAATCCAAGTTTAAAGCATCAAGCCATCACGTATACAAGCATGTTATAGGAATGTTCATGTGTTTAAGCAAAATGTTCATGTGTGAGTTTGTTGATAGATAAACATGTTACACCCCAAAAGTGGTAAAAGTAAAAAGGGGAATACGAGTATACTCACAAAGTTTGCATATGTTTTCCGACTATCCAATGTGACAAAGTTGACGAGGTTGGAAGGTTGAATGCGTAAAGGTTTAAGTTCAAGCATGTTTAGAGTCGAGATTCGGAATGAAAGTGACATGAAAATATTATATCAAAATATTCATCTTCACACATAACACTTGTATGACACTTGGTAACCACAAGGGTTATAATGATTTCATGAGTTGAACACCCATAAGAATCATAACAAGGTTTAGGTCCTTAGATGATAACCTACTACTTTGACAAATGAATATGATTTCAACATCAAAGATTCGAGTGTACATAGATAGTATTTAGGTTGTATAATATACACATATTATTAAGTCCAAATGTTCAAGTATTCAAGTAAGAGGTAGAAGATTACATCTTCATTTAGGTACCTCAAGTTGAGTCATGGGTGTCATGGATGGGGTAGGAAGACAAGGCTTCCATTTAGGAACCCCTTTGATGTTCACCACTACACTTGATGTAAAAACAACCAAGGAGGGTCATGAACTAAGGTCATTACATGTATGTAAAGTAAACTAACTAATAGAAATCATCAAATCATGTGAGGATTGTATGTTTGGACAACCCAAGTTGTTCCATAATCACTCATATATCAAAGACTATGTTTGACATGATTTGTGGGTTGAAACCCTAGACAAAACACCAAGTTTATGAGGTTTAATCCTCTGATTTCAAATGTCTCAACCTTGTTTTTAAGCTTAACCAACCATGGGATACGTTGTAAGCATTAGGACATAGGCATGAGATGTGTTAGACACAAGTTGCATAGGTTTAAACAAGTTTTGAAGAACATAAAAATCAAACAGAAAGTTTATGGACTATTTCGGGGCATTTCCAGGTCTGATTTCTCCAAGGAGAAGTCTAGGAATCGAACCCCATGATTATCCAAGCAAGTAGGAAAAAGAATCAAGTGAATCGGATAAGAATTGAGTGAGTTATGCTCATTTTCGTGAAGGGGTGTCAATCTGCTCGAACCTTTGCTTTCAGCTACAGTTTGGAGGATGTTTTGAGAGTTTTTAGTGTTGCAAAAGTGGTAGGGAGGCTGGTTACAAGTGGTATTTATAGGGGGAAGGATTAGGGTTTCAATGGGTTGGGCTTTGGAAGTGTTTAGAAGGGGTTACACCTTGAAACTAGCCCACAAAACCCAACTATATGGGGCTGAATTTTGCTGAATTGGGGCTGCCATATTTCTTTATTTTTTTTTTAACATTATAATGAGTAATTTTGTTAATTAAGTTGTGTAATAATATGCAACAATGTTTCCCCTAACTTGTAAGAAGGTGAAATATGAAATAAAACATGATTTAACTAGGTAAAAAGTGTAATGTACAAGTATGTAACATGTTTGTAAGTGACAAGTATATGTCACATATTAGATGATTAACCGTTGTATAAATAAGCATATTATTAGGGGTTTTTAGGTATCAACAATTTGAGGACAAGCATGGACATGCATCGTGAATAAGTATCGTATAAGTATGAATTACAAATAAGGACTCGATGTACAACGAATTCCAACGTATGAACATGTATGAATATGTAGATGGTGAATTTAAAGAAATACGAATTTTATTTATGATCCAAGTCTCGGATTTTACAACGAAAAGACGACTACAATAATACGAGATTTCCAAAAATAGCATTACAAGGCGAGCTTTCTAATTATGGAAAGTATGAAAAAGCAGGGCATTACATAAGAGTCCTAAACTGGTTTCCTAAGTCAATATGCTTCAAAGAGGTTGTGGTATCAGTAGGATACCTTCCATAATGCCCGTAACGAGCTTAAGTCCATTTTATGCCCCGTAGGGGTATTTCGGTCTTTTTAAAGATTATAAAAGAGGTTTCTGAATTCTACAGGAAATCTGAGTTTCCCGAACAGTTTATAAAGTCTAAAATACTTTATTTATTATTTAAAATCAGTAGCAACTGGAATCGGGTCAAAAGACCTTGTAGAACTCAAGTTATGGCCGAAAAGGGTATATTCGGTATTTACCGAACCTTTGCCATAACCGCAGGTTATGAGCAGGTTAAAAATAATTAAAAATCTTTAAAAACCCCAAAATATTATTTTACATAAGTGTGTAAAAGGTTTGATGTCCAAATCTGGGTTTAGATAGGCGTTATGCTAATTGCGCTATTTAATTACTAAAGTTTCCGTAATTTGCGCTATTTAGCATAACTCCTATTCTGGACCTCGGATTGATGTGAAATTTTTAGGGACATGCTTAGAAATCAGTAACTAATGTTACGGTCCTTTCACATGTCCGAAATTCTCGTTTTAAATTAAAAAGGGCGTTACGGTCAACTTTTAAGCATTTAACGGAAATGTGTAAAAGACTCGGACAAACAACGAACCGGTCACAAAGGGTTATACCATCATGTAACCTGGTCCTAAGAGAGTCCAAAGGCATATCTAAATCATACTTTAACGGGTCAGAACTGAAGTCAAAGCAAAATTCAAAGCTTTGCGACTTTCGGCTCCGAACCGGGTCAAAACAGTAAATGGTCGGATCAAACAAGCTTAGACTAGTTAATATACTTATTATCATGTTTTATGAGTGTTTAAACAGGTTACACACCATCTACATTATTGATTATACATGAAATTGCAAAATAGCATTCCTGTTGACTTTTTCTAAGCACGTTTGACTCGACATTTGGACTAGTTAGAGTGGGAATCAGAGGGTGCCCTTTTTGGGGTTTAAAGCCCACATGATTACCAACATATAACTACCTTTGATTCGACAAACCACTAGACCATTTGTGATTTATCGCAAAGTCAATCGCTAATTACGATGGATCGACTTTTAAGCTAAACTATGCAAAAACTAAGCCACAAAAGGGTAGGCGCACTTACAGAAGCTTGGTGCACAACTAAGGATGTTAGGAGAATGCTTGAGAGCTCCAGAAATGATCAGAAGGCAGGTTTGAGGTGTGTTGAACAATGGAACACTACCTTGCCTTTTATAGTGAAAATTTTAGCTCAAGATCATTACAACTCACTCTACAATTGGTCATGGATGATCAGCAGGTGTCCTATAGTGCTAGGGGACATGTAGAGGGCGCCCATGCTTCAATTAATGCATCAATGATCGTTTACAAGCTCAAACATTGAATCTGTCCAAACTTTTTGCATCTGTATGTCGTACGCGGCCCGCATTAGAGATCATGCAACATGGACGCGGGCCGCCTGAATCCCCATGTCAGTAAACGGATCTTCATAAGGCGCGCGGTCCGCATTGGCTTGCTGGTTTCACTCACGCGGCCCGCCTGAGGTCTGATTTCCAAGATTTTCAAATCTTTTGTAATCATTAACCTGACCTTTCGGTTTCGAAGGGGTAACTTTGCGATTTGGCCCTCGATTATTTACAATTAAGGGCCTCGTGACTTTTACCCGCATTGTTAAGTCCCCGGTTAGTTTAATTACTATCCGAAAAGCCTTAACTTTTATTGTTGACGCTTTTAACCCCTCGCATACGAATTTGATCATAACTTTCCCGTTTTAAAACGGAACTTCGCGAAATTTATATCGTATATTCTAGTGAGCGTATTTTACTGTTACAAAGCCTCGGGTTCGTCAAAGGGTCACTCAGAGGTATAAATTAAACATGTTGACACAATTAACCCCTGTAGCTTGTAATCTCTCACTTTCTCCCGCGTTTCGCTCCGTACGATCCATGATTTATTCGTTTGAAGGTACGAGCATCATCTAGGGCTACTATACAGTATATTTACCCCTCGTTGACATTTTTAACCCTCGAATTTACATACTTTCAAGGTTTGTCAACTTCAGTCCTTTATTTAGTATTTCATACCACGTGTAAACTCATGACACGTGTCAACACATTATTGGACACAAAATTTCGAGTTGTTACAAAAATTTAAGTGGATCAATATACTGACAATCTAGGTGAATTGTTTAGAACTTAAAATGAAATGAAGCTTAACGGTGTTGGTGATTTGTCTCATAAACTGATACGATCCTCTTACACAAACTCACAAAAATATTGTCTGTAAGTATTTCTTTACCGCATTTCGTTTTGGTTATTTCACAAAATTCCAAAAAGATTTTCGGTGTGTTTTAGCATAAATTTTGAAAAATTCAAAAAGATTTTTGACAACTGATATTGAAAAGCTGATTTTCAAAATTCCAAGTGCTAAACATGATGACATTTGGTTTGGGAGAGTGTGTTTTAAGAGTTTATATCATACAAGTGGTCATCAAAAGTTTTTGGAAACGACATGTTCTTACAAATGGTTCTTCAGATAATTAAATGTTAAATCATTTTATGTTTGTTACAAGTAGTGTCTGAGTGAGGTAAAGCTTGTATATAAAAACTTACGTTTGAGGTAGAGATTATGCAGATAACCTGAGCTGGAGGAAAGCCAGGACACAATCTTGGAATGGAATCTGAACCTGTGAAAGCCAGACTGCGATCCCAGCTGATTGAGAGGAGGAGTCTGAATGACAAAGAGCTAGGTTCTAATCCAGAGATTATTTCTGCTGATTTGAGAGGGAGTATATGTTGATGCTGCTGAATTTGAAGATGTCAACATCCGAGAGAAGAAGTTTGTTGAAGATGATAGAGAAAAGAGAAGATAGAGATTGGAGGATTCTTACAACATCAAATACTTCAAAGAGAAGCCAAGAGACTGATAAAGACTGAAGATGCGAAGACTCAACACTGAAGACTCCATCAACAACCGAGGGGGAGTTTGTTGGTGCATCCGTCTGTCATCTTCGTCTTGTATCGAGTCTTGTATAGAATTGTTTAGTTTAGACCACGAAATGTTGATTTATCATGAAATGTTAATTTCCCGCAAAATGTTGATTCACCACGAAATGGTGATTTCCCACCAAATGGACATGACACTTTCGTGGGAAATTAGAAAGTGTCATTTCGTGGGAAATCAGGAAATGTCATTTCGTGGGAAATCAGAAAATGTCATTTCGTGGGAAATCAGAAAATGTCATTTCGTGGGAAATCAGAACTACTATAAATAGGATTGTGATAGTGTCATTTCGTGGGGAATCAGAATTTGGTACCGAAGTGCTGCCGGAATAATCTTGTAACCGTATTCTCTGTCAAATCAATATACAAGAAGGTTAAAGTGTGAATCAAGCTGTTTTCAAGTCTATACGTTTGTTTCCGCCTCTCGTATAGATAAGAACTCTTCTGAACGACTCGTTCGGGTCCGAAACCGATCCTACACAAAACTCCACCGCCTTTGTTTATGTTTGTGTTCTACGATGGTCGGAGTTGCTTCGATCGTTTGCCTCTTCGTTGTTTTTGGGTAGACTATTGTTGTTGTTGTCTTGGTTTTGATTTTTTAGGGGTTTTGTCGTCATCAAAGACGACTGGTTACACTTCAGCGGTTATGTTTTAACTTGTATGTTGGGGTTTTATGTTGCTTTGAAGGATTTGGTGGTGCATGTATTTTTTGTTTATTCTTCCGCTTACGCATCATTGTTTTTTTTCCAAAATTCTGGTTGGGGTTTTGTCTTTCTATGAAGGATTTGTTGGTGCATGTGTTTTTTTTCTGTTGATTTATTGGTGCATGTGTTGTTGCATGAGACCTTTTGAGTTTTTAAAGGTTTGCGAATGTGTAACGATAATGTTCATCGGAGATCTTTTGTGCTTTTACAGCAATTGTTAGTCTTTGTGATGTTAGTTTGTTGGGTCGATAAAGATGACTTTTGGCTCATTGGAGGCCATTAGCTATGATGTTGCTTTTTACTTGGCTTGGTAGCTTAAACAACAGACATCTATTGCTTGTGAGCTTGGTTTTATGGTGGTTTTGATGTTGATTATGGCTATGGCCATTTGGGTATGCAATGTTATTTGCACTTTATGTTGGTCCTATTTTGTTGTTGTTGGCTGATGTACAATTCGTTTAGCCTAAGTGGTTCAAAACAGACTATTACATTGGACTTGGCTTGTTAACTTAAACTGTAGTCGTCTATTGCTTAAACATTCTTTTATTTGGTTGTTTGTTTTAAGGGTCTATGAAGGTGTAACGATAAAGTTCTTCAAAGATCTTTTGTGGTTTAACAACTGTTGTTAGTCTTTGTGATGTTTGTTTGTTAGGTCGATGAAGATGACTTATGGCTCATCACATACCATTAACTATAATGTTACTTTTAATTATGCTTGGTAACTTAAAATGCAGTTATCAATTGCTTTTGAGCTTTGTTTTATGGTTGGTTTGATGTTGATTTTGGCCATTTAGGTGTGCAATGTAATTTGCATGCTCTATGTCAGTCCTATTCTGTTGTTGTAGGATGATGTACAACTTTCTTAGCCTAAGTGGTTTAAAATTGTAACACCCCGTGTTTCGAAAGTCAAAGTCAAAGTCAACGCTGAAGTCAAAGGAAGAAAAGATTACTAATTGTGATATGTCTCTCATTGCTCAATTCCTGTTTTGACTTCTTTGACTTGTAGATAGTCTACTTATGCTTATACGTTAGTTGTATTATGTGGAGTACTTGTTACTAATCGAGGATTAATCGATGTTTATCGCATGTTTTATCGCTTTATTGCTTTATCGCTTATCGCATCGCAATCGCATTCGCAACTCGACCTATGCATTCTGGATATTGTTTTACGTGTGTGTGCCTTTATGTGTTACTTGTGCATGTTTGTTTATGTTTATGTTGTGGTGATTAATCGAAACGCAATCGCAACTCAATCGCAACCGAATCGCAAATGCTAAACGCAGGTCAATTATGATGATTGTATGATATAGCAGTTGGGATTAAAAGTAATTTAATGAGAAACTCTATCGCATTGCAACGCGAATCGAAACCGCAAAAGTCGTCGCGCCGAACACTTGAATCGAGTGGCCAACCGACCGAGTTGCCACCCGATCGGCCAGCCACTTTCCCCACTTTCCTTTTTAGGAAACCCTATAATCAATCAATCAATCATACCCAGTAAAATCCCACAAACAGCAAAGCTATTTGTAGGGTCTGGGGAGGGTGGGATGTAGGCACACCTTACCTCTACCCCTAGGGATAGAGAGGCTACTTCCAGTGAGACCCTCGGCTCCAAAACACTCAGGAAAGAAATAAATAGAACATGAGGTGTGTGTGTGTGTATGAAGCTACCAATGTAACATGAGATGCGAAAGAGTAAAACAAGACAAATATGACAACACAAAACAGCCTATACACATGGTTACATATCTACGGCCGTACACTACACCTAAAAAACAATTGTACCCTCTCCTAGAAATCCTTAACCTTAATTCTACGTCTCCACGAGCTCCTATCACTTGATGTGTACCCTCTCCTAGAAATACCCCTCATATGTTACATCACTTGATGTGACAGCTCTCACTCGACCAAGCTCGCTCCAGCCCACTTTTCTTCCAATTTCTCGCGATTCTTGTAAGTTTTATACCTAAATCTTGTACTTTCTTGATCTACACGGACTCCTACACCTTTCTATCTTTTGAATCTTAACTTTTAACCGTGAAATCACTAGATTTGAGGTGTTTAATGATGATGTCATCATGGAGTTCTTATGAACTTCATGTTTTGGCTTCAATCCACCAAGAACAACTTAGATCTGAACAATTTCCACATAAATAAACAAAGATCTTGCACAGATCTGAACATATTCGTGGTGAAAAGGATTGAAAGATGATTTTCTAACTTTCTTTCAACTCTTTTACACTCAATGCACTCAAAACCTATAGAATCGGAGCTTGTTCTGATCTTCTACTCCTTCTTAGTGATGTGTTGATCCAAGATCTGGATACTATCCAAGAGATTACTGATTTCGGGTTAAACATGAAACACCATCTCGAACAGTTAAACTAGTCGGACTAGGGTGGTTCCTGTCCGATCGGGTCACTAAGTCTGGACGAGGTTTCTGTTGCTTGACATGTTATCATACAATCTCGAGAAAACCGCAAAACTATCAAAAACAACCAAGTGTAAAGACGATCAGGTCGACTGGGACGGATTGTCATCCGATCGGACAATCATCCGATCGGATTGCCACCCGATCGGACAGCCACCCGATCGGCTTGCACCTTGGTCCCACACTTAACTTTTATTTCAACTTTTGAGATTTTGAACATCGAACGGATTGTCGTCCGTTCGGATTGCCATCCGATCGGATTACCACCCGACCATGTGATGTTTGGACTTCAACACTTAAACAAATTTCAACATGTTCCATGCATTACTAGTTCCAACGGATTACCACCCGATCGAGTGACAACACTGCTGTGAACTTGTTCTCTGAGAATTACCTCGCCGAACGGATCGCCGTCCGATCGAACTGTCGTTCGATCGACCAACCTGAAAGGTAGAGATACTTCTCTGTTGTCAAAATGCTACAACAAAAACTTCTGAAGACAAACCATCATACACAAACACATCCTCACCAAACGAGGTGACAATCCAATCGAAAGGTCGTCTGATCGGATGACCATCCGAACGGATTGCCATCCGATCGGATTAACGTCCGATCCTTTGACACTTGCACCATTTTATGCGCCGCTTATCGTTTATGCTATCGTTCTGATCAGGCTAAACTCACTCTAGTGCTCCCTTCAATCCATCATCGCTCTGAGTATACTCGAACCCTTTTTTGCTTTACGCACTTTTGGGTGTTACATACGTTACTTATTCTAAGTCACATCGAACACACTACGCAATACTTTAACGCTAACCGTTAACGCATGTTATACGTGACTTAATGAATGCTTGTTTGTTATGTTTACACATGGATTGCTGTCTACCTGCCTTAGCAACGATAGTACTATAGTTTGGACTCAGCATATGTTCACTCAGGGGTTGTTAAGGACAATTAATCACATGATTCACAGTGGTGGATATGTATTACGAACTGCCTTGCGCAGTCAACCCGCAGTCATTGGTATTGATAGGATCATGTCGATAACTTCCATGCTTCATTTCACTCATTGTACGTGCTAGTTATGCGTAAACGATTTCGAACTCTATTATATCTATTAAAGTTGTATGCTCACCTTTACACCATGTGTATTGACTTTTACTTTAACGTATGTGGCAGGTGCTTAAGATGTTAAAATGCTTGGCTTGCTGTGAAATCGAGGCTAGGAAAGAGTCTAGAAACAAAGACAATTTATTTTTATTTGAAATCTGAGTTGTCGGAACAAAATTACTTGTCTTGATTTTTGTCTGTAATAACTATGCTACTTTTTATGTCATGGTATGGGACGTGATGCTTTAAATAATTGGTAATCGTAGTTGTTATGGAAACTTCTAGATAGTCTGTTTCGCTCAGTGCCACGCCCCGATGTTTCCGCCATCGGTTGGGGTGTGACAAAAATAGTCTTCTTCCGAGAGCCACATGCATGATGTTGGTCAGGATTTTACTTGGTATTATATATCGCCGCCATCCTACACATCTGAGCTTCGTTGTTTAAGTGTTTTGTTGAGGGTTATGGTTGTTTATGCATATAACGTTAAACTATTGTGTTGTGCATGTGTGATAGCCATGTCGATTGTTAACAATTTGGCTTCTTGGAACACTGTGATGTTTTTTTATTTGTTTACTTACTTATATATTATTAGTTTGCACGCCTCTTAGCTTTGTTATTTGAATGTTTTGTTGACACTTATGGTTGTCTGTGCATACAACCTTAAACTATTGTGTTGTGCATGTGTCGTAGCCCGCACCTCAATTCTTTGTTTGAACACTTTGATGTTTCTATATTTGCTTATTTCGGTTGACAACATAGGTAGCCTATATTTCTGTGTGCATCATGATTAATTGTTTTCTTATATGTTGTTGCAGTTTTTTGTTCCCGGCATCATTTGGAAGCTATCATTATGTGGGATTGGTGTAACCCCCGCAAAATTTTGAGCCTTTAGTTTTCGTACTAAATATTCATTAATACGAACACTATAATTTTAACTTAACATCATTACCAAAAACAAATCTAAGTATCACATACCTTGAAATCTTTCTAAATTTAATTGAGGGGTTAGACTCGCCAAAACATCAAAACTCAAAGTTCAGGGACTAAAAATACCAAAAACCTTAAGTTACCATGTTATGCCACCTAGCAAGACACTAATCACTTCCTAAAACACTCATGGACACTTTTCCTAACCATCTTCAAACTATAAACACATCATGGGATACTAATCATCTCCTAAGACACCCATGAACACTTGTCTTGGCCATGTTTTGTCACCTATCTTCTCTTTTGTCACACTTCTTCTAGTATTGACACCTCAAGGGACACTAATCACATTCTTAAGCCTCCATGGACACTTGTCTAAACCTCCTTAACCTCCCTTTACTATAAGTAGCACACTTGATCACAAATTTCTTCACACCAACTCAAAACCCAAACAAAGTCTTGTGTGAGTTCTCTAGTTCCTAAATTGCAAGCTTCTCTTGGTCTTTTGAAGGAATCCTTTGAAGTTATCCTAAGTACTAGTAAGTTCCCTTTCTTTAGCTCTTTCAACAAAAAAATAGCTTCGTAGCTTATTTCCGTCCAAATCCAAATTTTTTTCGCATTAAAAACTACAAACGGGAACACATAAGTGTGATTCCTGTTTTGGACAGATTCTGTGTTGGCACTTCAAACAAACATAACTTGGTCAAAACTTAACTAAATAAAGTAAACTCTTACACCATGATCAAGTACATCGAAATACAGTTTCAACGACATATAAAATGCTTTAAAACACCTCTGTTTGGACCCTCAACCGTTTAAAACCAAACTAGAGCACAAAACTATACAATCTGTAATGATCACCAGTTTTGACCATTTTCCGGGTTCAAAACAGAAATATTTTCTAAATCAAAGTTGTAGAACACACTCTGGTTTATTAGGCTAGAGATTTTTATAATTTTTCAACATCGTTTACTGTTTTTAGAATGTAAAACGAAAACAACACAAAATGCTGTCAAATTTTATATTTTCTAAAAATCTAAACATTTTCAATTTATAATGGTCCTTTTAACCAATACCTTCCACAAACATCATTGCAACAAAACCTTAATGAACAATCCTGATTATTAGGAATTACCCGTGATCCTGTAAACCTCGAGAAAACACAAAACTCATCGTTAGGACATCAAGATGAGTACGTAGTCCCCTTTTTTCCACTTTTAACTCTTTTGGGTGAAACATATGCTTACTTATAGAACAATATTTTTATAGCTATATGTTCCTATATGCCTTTGTATGAAACTTGTTTGGATAACTCCTCGTGTTGCATTCATTAACTTTGATCAAACTGACCGATAGTATATTATAGCGCTATAGGTGTGACGACCAATCCTCAATACATGGGTGCTCATGGTACATGGAATGTATCTCATGGGATGATGGAATTCGTGCGTCTATGTCAACGTTAGGCTTGGATGCAACCCTCTTAGTTACCATACATCGTTAAATGCAAATTGATTTAGTTATCGTATATTGCCATCACAAAACTTTTTACTATTAAAACCAACGGATTGCAATACTAAATATTTTGCCATGTTCTTGGCCATAAAACCTAGTTTACTCACTAACTCTCATAGTTGGACAACGTATTGCAATATCAAACTTTTTGCCATTTATGGCCACAAAACCTATGTTACTCATTAACTTTATGTTAACCCTCTATTTTCACATATGTTTCAGATGATAGGTTTGATGATGCTATTTAAGTATGATTCACATAGGAGACGAACTTGGGCCTTAGTTTGCTTTAATTTAAAAACAATTACTTGTGATGTATTGTGTTTGAAAGACAATGTAATTCTGTTAATGAAACTTTAAATAGTGTCATATATTATGAACAATCTTGTAACGTGACTCCCCAACGTTTCCCTCGCGTTCTAGGCAGTCGAGGTGTTACAGATTGGTATCAGAGCCATGGTTATAGGGAATTAGGTTATTAGATTGCTTTTGACCTAGACTATAACCTTCCTAGGGACCCAAACATGAGGTATCTCATGATCTCTATTATTTGTCTTCTTTGTCCTTATCTTCATCCCTATTCATATTCTCTATCCACATCCTTGTCCTTATCTTCATCCCCATTCATATTCCCTATCCACATCCTTGTCCTTATCATTTCCATAGTTACTTCATCTTTACCAAATCATCTATCCTTAGATGATTTATCTTAAATCCTTATGCTTTATGCCTTAAATCCTATTCAAAATCTAGTCAAAGTATTGGGTTCAAATAATGCGAACACATGCAATTTGGAAAGGTGGACGCCTGTACTCCGAGTTTTCTATCTAAGGCTAGAGTGTTCGTACAAATCCATATAATCGGACCTGTCACTCTTACCTGGGAACTTTTCGGGTGAGTGTCCACTTATAGGCTAAAACATGTCTTCCCAAAACATTATGAGAACTTATTTCTTTGATTAAGTCAAACGTTTTCATTTACCAACTAAATCATTTTTTACCCTAGTGTCATTTCACCATGTTACCTTCGGTGATACGTTTTTATTCAAATTTTTTAACGTATTTCATGTCACCTTACAACTCTTTGTGTATCCCTATTGTGTTCTCAAACACCATTCTGTGTTTACTCCTCCCTCATACCTTGAAATTTTGGTTACACAAAAATTTTTCCTATACATCTATTTTTCCTTATTAAAAAGATTTTATTTCAAAAAATGTTTTTTCCTAAAAGATGGATGATTGATAAATCACATAAACAATTAACTTGGTTTAAATTTTTCCTCGTCCAACTTTATTAAAAACTCAAAAAAAAAATCCATCGAACATATCTTCTTCCAAAACAAGTTTACAACCCTGTTTTCCTTAAACACAAAAACAAAATTTTTGACTCAATACGAAATTCGGTATTTATTCACCTTAATCTAACTAATGTCTTTTTGAAAACTTATGTACATAAAATTTGCTCGAGTTTTACAAAAGTGTCCTTATACAAATACCATTGAAAACCCTTTGACTCTTACTCTCAAAGTTTAACAAATCCAACCTATAGTTTCTTTTTACAACTAGCATATAAACATTTAACTCTTACATTTTTCACTATCTAAAATCTTGAACACGTCTTGACTATCTCCTTTTGTAGTGGTATCCTCATCTTAAAAACTTTTACTTACTAAATTCCAAATTTTATCATAACATTTCTATTCCATTTGCAAACCTTTTTGATTACACGTATGTGAAATATATATTGAATGTATAATCAAGTAATGAATTTATATTGAATGAGTAATCTGGGGTAAAATCAAATAAAAAGTTTATTTTGCCTAAGTAGGATGAGAAGAAATCTTAACCATTTTGTTTTTCAAATCAATGGTTAAGATGAAAGTGTAGGAAAAAGGAGGAGTGCAATGTATCTTGGGAAAATCCTAGTTATATAAACTTTCTCTCTCCACATGCAAGACACATGCATATTTCATCCTCATTTTTTTAAACGTTCATAACTTTTTTATATGACATTATTTTTTCATAAAAATTTCACCGTAAAATCGAGCGTCTTTTTATCTTTAATTTGAGTACCATATTGCTATATAAAATATGAAGACTAAAAAAACTCACTAAAATGTGTTGTATTTCTATGTTGTATACCATTTTTTTGTGCTGGATTTTTTAATATATTTTTATGCTAAATTTTTTGTGCTGAATTTTTTTGTCTTAAATTTTTTTCTCTCAATATTTTGTGCTGGATTTTTTTTGTACTATATTGTTTGCTGAATTTTTTCGTTCTATATTTTTTTGTACTAGGTTTTTTTGTGTTATATTTTTTTGTACTACATTTTTTGTGCTATATTTTTTTGTACTAGATTTTTTTGGGCTATGTTTTTTTATACTACATTTTTTGTGCTATATTTTTTTGTACTAGATTTTTTGTGCTAGATTTTTTTGTTGTATTTTTAAAAAACAAAAGGGTTGCCACATGTCATTTTCACTCCTATTTATAAGTACCAAAATGCCATATATTCCTACTTATTAGGAGTGCCACATGTAATTTTCACTCCTCGATCCACCCATTGTGGGTGTCAGCGTATCTCGGGTCAATATGGGTAGCAAATGGTGCAAGGTCATCAAAAATCGGCATGGAGTCAGGTATAGGTGCTACATCTGGGATCTCAGCAGCTGGTGGTGCAACGACGGGTGCATCATTGACAGGTGGTGCAATGACTGGTGCATCATCAGGAACAGGTTCAAGAGCAAGAACGGGCTCCGGAACGACAGGAGCAGGCTGATGATCAGCAGGCATAACAGGAACCTGATCATCCGGGAGAACAGGAGCCTCAGCAGGCTGCTCCTCGGGGACCAACTCGTCCTCCATCTCCATCTCCTCATTATCGACAAAACGAGGGAAGTAACCGAATCCCAAGGGTGGGATAGAGGAAGCTACCGGCCCAAAAGAACCTTAGACGGACGAATCAAAATGAACCTCCATATCAGGAATCTCAACCATAGGAACAACGGGGTTAACAACTCGAATATCAACAAGCGGGACATCGTCCTCCATCGGGGCCCCGCCATCCTGGTCTCCCTCCGGGGGACCCTCGATGAGCAGATCGATGTCGCCATCGGGTAACGCGTCAAGAGGCTGTTCCTCAAAGGGAACTGCAGCAAATGGGAGAGGGGCAGGGATCGGAACAAGGGGTAGATCATCTCCCGGTAGACCATCAGCTAAGGGTATGTCGTCTCCGAAGATCGGTAGGGCAAAAGGCTGAAAATCATCTTCATCGGAGTTCGTGGTGTCTAAGGTGTAAACTTCCGAGTCCGTGGCTATCTCGTCATCAGAGGTAATGGCCATCGGGTCGCTCGTGTTGGACACTCCACTACCAGAAAATGCCATGGTGTCTGTAACACAACCACAACATATGCACATAAATCAGGTAAGCATGTAAACAAATAGCAATGTAATCATGTATGCATCCTAGTCTTCCCAGACTATCCCTCCCAATCTCTAAGACTGAACTCCCTAGTCCCTCAGACTACGTCCCTGGTCTCTAAGACCAAACCTTTCCCAGTCTCTAAGACTCAAAATTTCCCCAACCTCTAAGGCTGAACTCCCTTAGTCTTTAAGACTGAATTATAGCCTTTGAAATGTGTATTTGTGCCTTTTTGTTTGTAAAAATGTTTGTGCCCCAGATCTGGACTTTTAGTATATGCAAATGTAAAAATGTTTGAAAACATTTTCGTGAGAGCCCTAGTGATCATAGTCTAGACTCGAGGAAGAATCCTAGTTCGCTATGATCGAGGCTCTGATACCAAGCTGTCACACCCTGGCTTTTGCGGAAGCGTGGATTTATTTGGTGTGACTTCTTAATACCATAGCAACAATCACAACAATGCTATATGATAAAAATACGTGATGTTCATCCATTAAAATAGTTTAGAAAATGCATAACATATTGTCTTTAAAAACATCAACCACAAAATACATTACAAACCATGACTTGTTTAAAATGAGTTCATAAGACTCAACGAAAGACTACCAACAAAACGAGGATAAGAGACATGCAACTCGTCCAGGAAGGAGTTACACTTCCCAAACCCTACAACTCTGGATGACATCCTTATTTAGTACGCAGCTTGACTGACATGCAACACTTGCCAGATCCGATTAATTCCCTGAAATACATGTAGTTTGAAAAGTCAACAAAAAGTTGAGCGAGTTCATGTGTATGTGAGTTTGTATAAACCTTTGAAATGCGTCTGTATGTATGAAAACCCTGGTATGTAGCAATTAAGAAAACATAAAATAAAAGAGATCACCAATGGGTTGCAAAGCCACTAGTATGTGTGAACGGTGCATGAAGTACTCAAACCTAGCAAATTTGTACCGGGCCTCCGGCTGTAAGACACAGTCACCACTATGGGCCTCCCTGGCCTCATGGTTGTGGGCTCGCTACACCCAAATAGATCTATCACTCATGTCCCTCGGTCCAACGTCGAGGATTAATGGCCTTAAGTGTTGTACCCACCTTTCACATGATCTAAGCGTCCAAACCCTCCTTAAGCTAACCATATCATTTATAAAAGCGTCTGTAAGTTGTAACATGTATTTCACCCCCGAAGTGTAAAACTGAAAACAGTTAAAAGAAAAGGGGGACATGAGCTCACTGTAGTGCGTCTTGAATCGAATCTCAAACTCTGTCCGCTACACGACAACCTACAACGTACTAATGTCTATTAGACGAACGGGCCGTGCATTGGCTTAGAGTTTAGTGTTTTGAGTAACGTTTCTTATATTGTTCCGTGTGATAATTATTTGTCTAAATAGTTAATATTTTAACTTAATCATGCGTCATGTTGGGATATTTGTTCGTTCAATGTTCTAGTAAACTCATGTCTAGAAAATATTTACTAAGTGTTGGATTTTCGGAAAATTTCGCCATGGTCTCCTTTGTAAATGGAGGTGTCCATGCTTAATAGCATGTAATTTTCTTTTACATATATCCCGTAGATCGTTCTCAAATAACCAACCCGACATTTAGACATGCAAAGCATTACTTATGTTGTTTCAGCTTTATTAATCAAAACTGGACTGTTTTCGAGAATTTTTATAAAATAGTTAACCTTCTCCAAAAATTCCCAGGTTTTTACAGAATGCCTCACATGACCCAAATTTTATTATGTAAAAATATCGGGGTCCAGTTCATCACCCATATTTTATAAAAATTCATTTACCCGACTGCAATCAGATTTGTTACTTTCTGATTGCAGTCTACGGAATAATTCACTAAAAATTAATCGTAAGTCTGATTGACGAAATTCTAGTTGGAGGATCACGGCGAGAACAGTGACCACCTATAGTAAAAATTCCATGAGCTGATTCCACTCCGGTTTCAAGTTATGACTCCGAATACAACACACTTTTTCTGCAGTAAAAACACAGCTTAAGCTGCTGTCCAAAAATAGTTCTTTAAAAATATTAAACGACCTCGAAAAATTACGATTCTAGTGCCATTTGATCGACTGTTCAAAAATACATAATTTAGGCTTCAGAAAATCAGTTTTTCGATTTATAAAGGTCCAGTTACAGCCTGTTGAAATCGGCTGAAAATGTAAATCAGCATGTTTATTTATAGTTTAATCCACTCAATGTTCTTGTAAATGGCATCATACTACAACTTTTAACTACAAAACAAGATGATCAAAGGTTCAGCAAGGACATACTACTAGCTTAAAGCTAGGGATGAATCTCTAGTGAGAAAAATGTTGAGAAAAGATGATGAAAAAGCTAGAATAAGCTCCTTTGAATGCTCTTCAAGAGGCAACCTTCATGGATCCTTCAAAGCTTTGAATGGAACTTGAATATGAAGAAGATGGTGATGTTAAAATGGTGGTGATGGTGGTTGCTATAGGGGAGCCGAAAATGAGAGAGAGAGGAGTGAGGTGAGAGAGTGAATGAAGGTGGTGATGATATAGAGTGCATTTGGAACTCATAAGCCACTCTAACTAACCTAGAGAAATGATTATCTAGATTTTTGGCCAACCAAAATTAAGGGAATAAAAATAAAATCCAAACAAAATATATGGTAATGATGAGGGCCGAAATTTGTTTGGGGGGGGGTAAATTGTAAAATTTGATAATTAGTGGGTAAATAATTAGGAGGTTAAGGGTATTTTCTAGAATAGTGAGTGTGTGTCATGTTTCTATAGTGTGTGGGGATTTTTGTGACCATAATTATTTAAGAATAATGAAGTAATGTTTCTGCCAAAATTTTGGTGTCCCGGGTAGTGTCCGGTTGTTCGGTTAAGTATCGTTCCGTTATAGCGTTAAATTGTACCGCATTGTGTCTTTTATGCATCTTTTTGTAACGAATTTAATTTCCAACACTTAGGAAAGCGTTCAGGACCATTTAGTCAATTCTCTGTATAATACGAGTATGTTAAAAGCTGAATCGTTGCTGAAAATGCAGAATTCTGCACTCAAAATGGGTTTTAGGCACTTTCCGGCACTCAAGCTATCACCTAGTGACACAGTCTTATGGTCCTCACTTCCCTACACTCCATACTCGTGTAGTACTTTGTCCCTAGCCCATACTGGTCTCAATATAGTGTCTGTCTATGTGCTGGCATTGTCAGCACGCGTCTGAGTTATCCGCTCACTGTGCTAACTGTGCTTTGTGCATCAGGTTTGTCACTAAGAATCTGTATGAATAAATGGAGTGACTGTATGTAAAGGGATGCACATGTATGTATGTAACATAAATCAGTAAGCAGTTTAAAGTGTCAATTGTTATCAAGCACAGTCATTAAGCACATAATTAAAGTTAATTAATTTGTACAGTACCTGTAATTGTGAGGGTTGTCACATTCTCCCCCCGTTAAGAAAATTTCGTCCCAAAATTTTAAGTTCTACTTCTAGTTGCAGGGGTCTTGGGGAATAAATGTGGGTACTTGGCCTTCATACGATCCTCACGTTCCCATGTGAATTTTTGGCCGTGCCGTGCATTCCATCGAACTTTGACGAGTTTGACACTACTCCGGCGTGTCTTGTTAACTTTCCAATCCGTAACCTCAACCGGTTCTTCAACAAAGGGGAGTGTGTCGTCGATATGAACCTCGTCAGCAGGAATGACAACTGTCTCTTGAGTTGGACTCTTTTTCAGGTTCGATACATGGAATGTATCATGAACACCGTTAAGTTCAGCAGGTAAGTCCAATTTGTATGCTACAAGCCCAATCCTTTGCGGGATTTTGAAAGGGCCAATGTAACGCGGATTCAACTTCCCATGCTTCCCAAAGCGTGCCACACCCTTCCAGGGTGAAACCTTTAACAAAACCATATCCCCAACTTGAAACTCTAAAAGTTTCCTCCTTTGGTTTGCATAGCCTTTCTGTCTGTCGCGAGCTGCCTTGATGCGCTCTTGAATTTGAAAGATCTTGTCTGTTGTTTCTTGAATTATTTCGGGGCCAACCAGCTGTCTATCACCCGCATCAGCCCAGCCTAGCGGTGATCGACACTTGCGTCCGTAAAGAGCTTCAAATGGTGCTGCTCCAATGCTTGTGTGGTAGCTGTTGTTGTACGAAAATTCGACCTATGGTAAGTGATTGTCCCAGCTACCACCCAGGTCCATTACACATGCTCTCAACATATCTTCCAATGTTTGAATTGTTCGTTCACTCTGGCCATCCGTCTGTGGGTGAAACGTTGTACTCAGATTTAACTGAGAACCAAATGCTTCTTGGAAGGACTGCCAAATCCTTGACACAAAGCGTCCATCTCTATCAGAGATAATCGAGAGAGGCACTCCATGGCGTGGAACAATCTCCTTCATGTATATTTCAGCAAGTTTACTCGTGTTGTCTTTCTCTTTGATTGGCAGGAAGTGCGCAGAATTCGTTAGACGGTCTACTATTACCCAAATTGTATCATGACCCTTGGGCGTCTTTGGCAATTTCGTTATGAAGTCCATGGAAATCTGTTCCCATTTCCATTTGGGTATTTCAGGTTGCTGTAGAAGACCTGAAGGCTTCTGGTACTCGGCTTTAACCTTGGTGCACGTTAAACATTTGCCCACATATACTGCAACATCGCCTTTCATCCTAGGCCACCAATAGAAATCCTTAAGATCTTGGTACATTTTATCCGCTCCTGGATGAATCGAGTATCGTGACTTGTGAGCCTCATCGAGAATAACCTTTCTCAATCCACCAAACAGAGGAACCCAAATTCATTTCATGAAGCACAAGGTTCCTTCCCCGTTCGGTACCAACTGCTTCTCCATCCCACAGAGGTACTCATTCTCGATATTCCTTTCTTTGAGAGATTCTCTCTGCGCGGCACGAATGCGCAACGAGAGGCCTGTCTGGACAATCATTTCCAAGGCCCTAGCCCTTATGGGCTTAATCCTTTCCTTCTGACTCAAGGCATCGGCGACCACATTCGCCTTCCCTGGATGATACTTGCTTTCACAGTCGTAATTGTTCAACAGCTCAACCCAGCGTCTCTGTCTCATGTTAAGTTCTTTTTGATCAAAAATGTGTTGTAAGCTCTTGTGATCAATGAAGATTGTACATCTTGTGCCATACAAATAATGTCGCCAGATCTTCAGCGCAAATACCACCGCGCCTAACTCCAAGTCATGCGTGGTATAATTTTTCTCGTGTACCTTCAGCTGGCGCGAAGCATAGGCTATGACTTTCTGTCGCTGCATCAACACGCAACCTAAACCCTGACGCGAGGCGTCACAGTATACCATGAAGTCATCCGTGCCTTCGGGTAGAGCTAAAATCGGTGCGTCACAAAGCTTGTTTTTCAACGACTAAAACGCTTCTTCTTGCTTGTCGCTCCAATCAAACTTCTTGTCTTTCTGTGTGAGGGCGGTCAGAGGTTGAGCGATTTTAGAAAAATCCTCAATGAACCTTCGATAATAACCAGCCAACCCTAAGAACTGTCGAATCTCGGTTGGCGTCTTTGGAGTCTCCCAACTCTTGATTGCTTCAATCTTTGTAGGATCCACATGGATTCCATTTCCATTAACCGCATGTCCAAGAAACTGGACTTCGCGTAGCCAAAACTCACACTTCGAGAACTTGGCATACAATTTCTCCTTTTTAAGTAACTCCAAAATAGCTCTTAAATGTTGTTCGTGCTCATCCTTAGTCTTCGAGTAGATCAAAATACCATCAATGAATACGATTACGAACTTGTCGAGGCACGGCTTGTAGACTCTGTTCATCAAGTCCATGAAAACTGCTGGTGCGTTTGTTAGCCCAAACGGCATAACCAGGAACTCGTAATGTCCATATCGAGTTCTAAAAGCAGTCTTGGGAATACTTTCCTCTTGTATCCTCAGCTGAGGATAACATGATCGAAGGTCGATCTTTGAATAGAAACTTGAACCTTGTAGTTGATCGAACAGGTCATTGATCCTTGGCAAAGGATATCTGTTTTTGATAGTCAACTTATTAAGCTCGCGGTAGTCTATACACATATGAAAACTACCATCCTTCTTCTTAACGAACAAAACTGGAGCTCCCCAAGGTGAGAAGCTTGGTCTGATGAATCCCTTGTCTAACAGCTCTTGGAGTTGTGTTGACAGCTCTTGCATCTCTGAAGGTGCAAGTCGATAAGGTGCCTTAGCCACAGGCGCGGTGCCTGGAACTAAGTCAATGTGAAATTCGACTTGTCTTGGAGGCGGCAATCCTGGCAAGTCTTCTGGAAAGACTTCGGGATATTCTTTTACGACTGGAATGTCTTCAATCTTTGGTTCAGCGGCTTCCTTATCAACGATATGTGCCAAGAAGGCAGCGCATCCTTTCTTCAAACACTTCCTAGTTTTCAAGCAGCTAATGATCCTCAATGGTGTATCGCGCTTTTCTCCATGAACTACAATCGTCTCTCCATCGGCCATTGGGATGCGGATGGTCTTCTTGTGACATACAATCTCGGCTCTGTTGCTTGACAACCAATCCATTCCTACTACCACGTCGAAGCTTCCCAACTCGACTGGCAGTAGATCCAGTGTAAACTCTTGCTCTCCCAGCTCTATCACGCATCCTCTGAGGACTTCATTTGTTTCAACTAGCTTTCCATTAGCCAGTTCGATCGAGTACGGAACGTCTAACTTACTAGCAGTTAACCCAAGCATATTCTTAAATTCTAACGATACAAAGCTATAATCGGCACAAGTATCAAACAGAACAGATGCATAGCGTTGGTTTATAGGGAACATACCAGTGACAACATTCGGGTCCTGGCGTGCTTCCCTAGCTCCAATGTTGAATACCCTTCCACGAGCTTGGTTGAGCTTAGGGCATTCCTTTTTAAAGTGTCCGACTTCTCCACAGTCGAAACATCCCGGTCCTAGCATGTTACCATTACCACCTTGAGCATTATTTGCTCCCCGATTCCCAGTTTGGTTTCCAACATTTCCCCGATTACCATTTCCACCATTGCGGTTCCCATTTCCGTTCCCACCGCGATTGTTGTTACCAAAACCTCTATGACCATTGTTTCCACGACCAGTGCATGTGCCAGCCCAGCAAGTAGTCTTTGAATGGCCCTCCTTACCACAAGACTCGCATTTCCTCAACCTGCACTGGCCCGAGTAATGGTACAGGCATATGTCACATTTGGGCAAAGCGCCCATGTAACCCTTCCCTTTGCTTTCGACACCAGTTTTGGCCCTGGCTGGTGTGTTTGATTCACCTTTCTTGCTCACGTTATTGGTTCCTTGCTTGAAGTTGGAAAACTTCCGTTTGTTTTCACCAGACGACTCCACATGAGTCTCTTTCTTTTTCTAATCATCATTCGAAAACTTGTTTAGCCTGATGGCTTCTTCAGTCAGTGATATGCTCAAATCGGTGGCTTCAGTAATGGTTGCCGGTTTTGACGTTGTAACCATGCTCATAATCTGAGGTGCTAACCCCCAGATGAAACGTTCCACGCGCTTGAATTCGGGCGTGACCATGTACGGCACTACATGGGACAGATCATGGAACCTTTGAACATACTCTGCGATTTTTGGGCCTTCCATCCTTAAGTTCCAAAATTCTGTTTCCAGTTTCTGGATCCCAGCTCTGGAGCAATACTTCTTGCGCATCAGCTCTTTCAGTTCAGTCCAAGTCATGGCGTACGCTGCAGCCTGATCGGAGTGTCGCGCTCCGGTCAAAGATAATATTTATAAGCGCAATTTACCCTTAACTATGTGTTAGTTGTAGCAAGGGGTCGAACCACGAAGAGTATATGGTTTGTGTGTGGATTCGATTGAATTAAAACAATTGTCACGTTTTATGAAGCTTGCTAGAATATCTTTATGTTTTTGTTTAATTGAGAGAAGTGAAGTTAAACTAGAATTGATTCAATTGATTAATAACTAATGATTAACGCTTACGAGAAAATTGGTTGCTAGAACAATAATAATAAAAAGGAATCACACCCGGTTTCGGTAATTGCTAACCTATGATTTCTACAAGTTTTAGATTCAACTCAAATGCATTCGATTAACGGATTTAGTGTACCGTGACTTAGGTGCTAATAACTATCAACGTCCCGAAGAACGGACAAGAATACACTTTCTAATCAACACAAGTAAATCCTAACCACGACAATGCACAATAACATATCACCATTTCGCAAAGTCATAACTTTTAACATCGTTCGACAATTTACGAATTCGCAACAAATGTAACATAATTATCAAAGGTTTCAAAAATCAAACACAAATTGTCACTGAGTTGAAACAAGAACAATTTGAAACCCTAGAATTAACAACTACCTACACCGGGGTGAAACCGAGATGATTAGCCGCTCATGATTGAAGAAGCTTGATCACCGGATGATTGGAACTTGAAATTGAACATCTTGAATCTTGGGAAATGGTAGAAGGATGAGGATTAAGGTTTTGGTGGATGATGATGGTGAAGGGAATGATGGATTGGATAAACTAGGGTTTGGGTGATGATTGTGAAAGATGAGAATGATTGATGATTCGGGTTGTTGATATGAAGTTAGGTTCAATGGTAGGTGATAGATGATCAATTCTGGCTCCAAGATGAAGTTCAAATCTCCAATTCAAGTGTAACTTACGAAATCAATGCCCAAGAGCCAATAAAAATCGAGTTTTCCATCTAATCACCAAAAATCGCGTTTCAGGAAATCCTAACCCGTTGCCGACGGGCCTGACCCCGTCGCCGACGGGCTCCCAAAAACACAACTATGGCCGACGGCCTATTTATCTGGTTACGGGTGATTCTGGCACACGGGGTTATCTGGAGCCCGTCCGGGACGGCTAGACCCCGTCGTCGACGGCCTCTTGAACACCAATTCTCCATTTTTCACTCCTCGCACTCCCGGTTGATCCGTAACGCGTCCCGGTGCTCCGGTTTTTGATCCGGTGACCCATAAAGCTCCCGAAAAGCTCCTTAAACTTCGTTAAACCTGCATAAACACAAATCTTATTAAAAGTAGGCCATTCAAGATTGAAACTTATGTAAAAACATAAATTTTTGCAATAACAAACACCGGTTTTCAACCACGTATCACATCCCCACACTTGTCTTTTGCTTGCCCTCAAGCAAATCTATTTTTCACTTTCACGTGGGTCGAACAACGAATATACATCCCATTCCCGAGACAAAGGTTAAGGTCTATTGTCATACAAAAGTTCACATTCTTTACAATTTCCACATATTTACCGGTAAAGTGAATAATCACATATAATAATGGTTATCCAAGATTAACCCGCCCGTAAAACTAACAAGTCATGCATATCCCTCACAATGTTCTCTCCACTCGGCTTATAATTTGGCTAATGTGTATAATGTATTAGCACTTCAATCAATTAATCGCTCAAAACCGGTTAGAACACGTACCCGCATAGGCTTGCAACTCAATCATTCTCCACCATCGATCACGAATACTAAGAACAAGTCATAAGGTCTTTGTAAGGGTTGTAACGGTGTCGATCTTTATTACAACACAACTATTCTAAACTCAAATAGACTATAAACATCAACTCCAAGGCAATGATTTTCGCCTTTTATTCAATAACTAGAAACACATATTTTTGGATTTTTCTCAAAGGTTTTTTTTTTTTTTTTTTTTTTTTGCAAATAAATCATAACTATACAACTTAAACTCCTATAATCGAATTTTCATCACACGGGTTTAAAAAGAAAAAGGCTTATGGTTATGGGCTAAATGGGTTGTCAAACGAAAGGTTTAGGCTCAAAGTTGGCTACTAAGGGATAATTTTTGGGTAAGGATATAAAAATGGTGTAAAAGAAAAAGGTTTACCTAATGCCTTAATCATTCTCGTGCTTGTATTCGGTCTATGGTCTCGAACGTATCAAAAGTTGCAAGTTCTACAATACGCGACTAATGGTCCACTCAAACAAAGAAACATACATATGTAATTCTATGATATAAAAGTGGCTAAAAACCTCACATATCTAAAAGGGTATGGTACGTGACATGCATAAAATACTAGTTTCTTAGGCGGATTATTCCCAAATAACCACCCGCTAAATACCCGTCATGCTATTAATTCGAACTTGACCATGACAACAGACCAAATGGGTTGTGACATCCCTCATTGACTTAGTTACTTGTGCTTTAAGATTGCTTTTTAAACAAGACATTTTTGAAAATTTTTGAAATTTTCCCCCATCCCCACACTTGAGGTAAACATTGTCCTCAATGTGTAGTGTTTAAATGAACGGGTCAAAAATCGAAAAACTTTTACTACTCCCCCATCCCCACACTTGAGGTAAACATTGTCCTCAATGTGTAAGAACTAGAGTTTTTTTAAAAACGCACAAGGGATGTGACACGACTAACTTCCCCAAAATTTCACCCCGTTAAAATAATATACAATTTACAAACCACTTATTTGCTAACTAAAAATCAAAAGTAAAAAGAAACGTATGCACCTGATTTTTGAGCTCATTCCTCGTGTGCTCTTCTTCTTTTCAAGAAAGCGGTTGTCCCACGAACACGATGTACCTACAAATCTTAACCTTTGTGTAGAAGCATGCTTCTCACAACCATCAAAATTTGTTAGTTACCTAGTTCTATCACTTTTATGAAACTATTACCAAGCCATACGTTATTTCACTTTGATTTATGTGGAAAATAATTTACAACAATAACAAACCTAACTCACTTTCATAGGAATCACGGTTGAATTTAGCGCATGCAACAAGCCCTTTTAAACCCCCCCCCCCCCAATAGCTTGGAAGGACGAGTATGTCTCGTGAGGGTTATATAGGGAATACACCCACAACGTTCATTTATCTACAAAAACAAAATAACAAATTATACAACAACAACAATACTAACTAAACTACGAATAAAAACTAAAACGAAATGCGAAATAAAATATACAACAACAATTAGCTTACCACCTCATGGTGGTCGAATGGCATGCTTGCCGTCCACGAGCTCCTCAAAATCACCCACCGGTGATTCGTACCATTTGTTGCCAAACGGTCCAAACTTCCTCACCTCCTCTTCCTTTTTCTTTTCTAGAGGTGACTTTTTTTGCTTTCTTCTTCTTGACCGTCTTCTTCTTTGTTTCTCCAAACCTACCAACCATAGCACAAACCTTTTTGTTTGGATTCATGTCCTTTTTAGGACACTTATCCTCACCGAGTGGGTTAGTAAATTTTGGAAAAACATTTAAATTTAATTCCTGGTCCCCAAACTTCATGCTTGCCGTTCCCGTTGCACAATTTATTATGGCATTAGCAGTTGCCACGAATGGTCTACCCAGTATGACTATCGGTTGGGTGTCCCCAACGCACCCAACATAGTCTACTACCAAAAAGTCAACTGGATAGTAGCAATCATCCACCTTAACAATCACATCCTCCACCATCCCCCTTGGATGCGTGGGAGTCTGATCGGCCAATACCACGGGAGTATCAAAATTTTTTAATGGACCAAAATCATATTGGTCATACAAACTCCCGGGCAAGATGCTCACACAAGCTCCAAGATCTAGGAGTGCCCTCTCGATTTTAAATGTTGCGATTTGAATTGGAATAAGAGGGTCTCCCGGATCTTGAGCTTTTTGGGGAAGGGCACTCGATAAAACTGCACTCACATGAGATATCAAATCAACCTGTTCGGGTAATTTGTTGTGTCGTTTTCCAATGCTTAACTCCTTCAAGCATTCCACATGAGCCGGAACCTTTTTAATATCATCAAGTAACGACAAATTAATTTTAGCTTGTTTAAAATTTTCCCACCCCTCGTCCTTTGGTGGGCACCGTTCTTCACTTTTCGATGTATTAAGCGGGTTAAGTTGATTTAAACAATTTTCACAAAAAGCATTTTTAGTTACATTTTCAAGTGTACTTTGTGAAATCCTTTCTTGTTTATTTTCATTTTCTGGCGCATCACTTATATCTTCCACTACACCATCAACGAATTGTGGTGGTGGAATGCTTTCAACACTACAAACTTCATCATTTAAAAGAATACTTACCGCGCTAATGCATGCATTCCTCATGTTGCTTGTGCTAGAACCTTGATGCTTCGGGTTCACTGTAGTATCACTTGGAAGTCCTCCTCCACTTCCCCGAATTTGAGCCATCTCTTGAGCAAGTTGCCCCACTTGCTTCTCTAATGCCTTTTGGGATTTATCCCTCACCTCAAACTCCTTCCGCATTTCAGTTTTAATTTCTTGATTTGAATTCATGAGAGCTTGATGTGAGTTGCTAAGAGTGCTCATAGTATTCATGATAGCATCTAATTTCGAATTAATCGAATCATCACCTTGGGAGTTTGATGCACCACCCCCATTTCCACCTTGGTTGTAACCCCGTTGATAGTTGCTTTCGCGCCTTTGATACCCTTGGTTACCACCTTGACGATTGTTATACGAGGACCCACCTTGATTACCGGATTGGAAATTTGGATTAATTTGATTTGAGGCGTTACCATACCGGAAGTTAGGGTGATTTCTCAAACCCGGATGGTAAGTGTTGGAGTTCATGTCATATTGCTTTCGATCCCCATACACTTGATTTACCTCCTCGGTGTAATCACTCGGCCCCGTTGGGCATTGCTCCATTCTATGACCGATATCCCCACAATCTTCACATACTACGAATTGAACCGCATTCGCCTCCTTCTTTTTCATGCGAGCCATTTCCCGCTCTAAGGTAGAAATTCGATCCTTAGAATCAAGATCGGGAAGCGACCGGGAAATGGGATGTTTTTTAGCTCTATCGGCCGATTCTTTCTCTTTTGACCATTTACTCATCCGCTCCAAAAACTCCCAATCATCATCTTCGTGATTGCTCAAGAGAGTCCCGTTGCTCGTTGATTCAAGGCGGTTCCATGTGTTATCGTCTAGACCCCGTACAAAACACTTGACCAACTCCCACTTCTCTATTTGATGATGTGGGCATTTTCGCATCAACTCCCTAAATCTTGTGAATGCTTCATGCAACGGCTCGCCCGATAATTGGCGAAAAGACCTAATTTCATCACGAGCATCATCGGTCTTTGCCATCGAATAGTACTCATCCAGAAAAGCTTGTTGCATTTCTCCCCATGTGCGAATGCTATTGGCCGGAAGTGTAAGGAACCATTGCTTCGCTTTGTCCTTCAATGAAAATTGAAATAGTCGAAGCTTAACTTCCTCCAATGCAAAATTGTGCCCTCCGATTGTGTTACATATAGAGGAGAATTCCGCTAAGTGCGTGTACGGTTCATCGTTAGACCTTCCATTGAAATGAGGAAGGATGTTGATGTAATGGGGTTTACAATCAAACATCCTCCTCTCATAAACGATTGGTGAATCATTCTCGGTGACCACAGGCCTAAAACGGTCATTCACTCCCCGTGGAGGTTGTTGATGACGATGTGGACCGTTAACTTCTTGATCAATCAGTCTTCGGTTGTCCCTTCTATCACCTCCCCTATCACCTCTTCTTTCATCCCTTCTATTTCCACCTTGGTTACCTCTTTGGTTACCCCCTCCCACGAAACGAGGAATCCGGTTAGGGTTGCCATTGTTGTTGTTGTTGTAAAACCCGTCATTTCGGTTCCTTTGGTTGTTATTTCGTGGTTGGCGGTTATTCTCGTAACCGTCATTCCTTCTATTCCCATACCCGTAGTAGTCATCCCTCACATAATTGGCGTTTTGGTAACCGAACTCTTCATCATCGAACCCTCTTGCATTATAACCGTTGCCCCTATTCACATATCCCCAATCTTCATCATCATTAGCCCGATCATCATAATAGCCTCCATCGTCCGAATTTTCCGTATGAACACTCACGTGCTCCGGCGATTGATAACCGGGAGCACTATATGGTTCGTCATCGGGGATGACATTCCTTAAATCGTCTATGTTGAAAATGGGTCTTCATTCGCGAGATTGTCGCGATCTCGGTTGCCTCGGCAGTCGGAATTGACATTTCGATTATCAAGGTTTAGGGGTAAGGATTGTTCTCGATGAAGGTTTTGTTGTGGTGGTGTTCTTTGGGTATTGTTGTGATTTTGGTTTTGGAAAGGTGGTGTAGGTGGTCCGGTATTGTTATTACCACCCGGTTGCTCTTGAGATGTAGGTTGAATGTTTTGGGCGGGATTGAAGTTGCTTCGGTATTGGAATTGATTTTGGTTTGAGTTTTGGTTTGCCATCGAATCGGTTTCAATGGTCGGTGTGAGTTGTGGTGTTTGGTTGGTTTGATTAGAAGCAAGTGTTGCCTCTAACCGGCTTGCTAGGTTTCTTCTTGCTACTCTTTCGATTTCCGGTTCGTAGACTAAAGGTGAAGTCCTCCCGGAGTTCCGCGTATGCATGCACTACCTGTAACCTGCACAAGTAACACACCCCGCGTAACAAGGAAAAAGACAAATACAAAAAGAAATCTAAACAAATTAAACAGATAATCACGCAAATTTAAACAATATCCAAACACAAAGCGCACGCACTCCCCGGCAACGGCGCCAAAATTTGATCGGAGTGTCGCGCTCCGGTCAAAGATAATATTTATAAGCCCAATTTACCCTTAACTATGTGTTAGTGGTAGTAAGGGGTCGAACCACGAAGAGTATGTGGTTTGTGTGTGGATTTGATTGAATTAAAACAATTGTCACGTTTTATGAAGCTTGCTAGAATATCTTTATGTTTTTGTTTAATTGAGAGAAGAGAAGTTAAACTAAGTGAATTGATTAAATTGATTAATAACTAATGATTAACGCTTACGAGAAAATTGGTTGCTAGAACAATAATAATAAAAAAGGAATCACACCCGGTTTTGGTAATTGCTAACCTAGGATTTCTACAAGTTTTAGATTCAACTCAAATGCATTCGATTAACGGATTTAGTGTACCGTGACTTAGGTGCTAATAACTATCAACGTCCCGAAGAACGGACAAGAATACACTTTCTAATCAACACAAGTAAATCCTAACCACGACAATGCACAATAACATATCACCATTTCGCAAAGTCATAACTTTTAACATCGTTCGACAATTTACGAATTCGCAACAAATGTAACATAATTATCAAAGGTTTCAAAAATCAAACACAAATTGTCACTGAGTTGAAACAAGAACAATTTGAAACCCTAGAATGAAGTTCAAATCTCCAATTCAAGTGTAACTTATGAAATCAATGCCCAAGAGCCAATAAAAATCGAGTTTTCCATCTAATCACCAAAAATCGCGTTTCAGGAAATCCTAACCCGTCGCCGACGGGCTCCCAAAAACACAACTATGGCCGACGGCCTATTTATCTGGTTACGGGTGATTCTGGCACACGGGGTTATCTAGAGCCCGTCCGAGACGGCTAGACCCCGTCGCCGACGGCCTCTTGAACACCAATTCTCCATTTTTCACTCCTCGCACTCCCAGTTGATCCGTAACACGTCCCGGTGCTCCGGTTTTTTATCCGGTGACCCGTAAAGCTCCCAAAAAGCTCCTTAAACTTCGGCTAACCTGCATAAACACAAATCTTATTAAAAGTAGGCCATTCAAGATTGAAACTTATGTAAAAACATAAAGTTACGCAATAACAAACACCGGTTTTCAACCACGTATCACAGCCTCTCCTAAGGTTTGAACTTGGGGGTTCCACCATGATAGGGCACCATCTGTAAAAAGCCCAGAGATGTAGGTAACTTGTTGTCCCGGCGCACATTTGCTCATTCTTATTGTCGTTTCAGTCTTTTCAGTCCAACGGGTAAAAGCCACGGCACCTCCAGTGCCATCAAAGTTCTGCGGCTTGCAATCTAAGAATTGCTTGAAAGTACACCCTGTACAAGCAATGTCATTTACGGAAATTATTAGCAGTCGCTCATGAATTGTCCAAATATAGTGTAATGTGTCTCCTATGACTTATCATTACCATTCGGAGGCTTGTTGTTGTTGTTGTTGTTGGAGGTACTGGTGTCATTTTGGGAGGCCGCGTACTGCGCTATAGCTGCGGCAATTATCCCTTGTAGTTCCGCCTGGGTAGTAGGCATGCGTGCTTCGTGTCGTGAGGAATTTTCTAGAGGATGTTTCATATTGGTCAGGTCATAGTAAGTATAATAATCATACGTATATATAGTAACATTCATCATCCACATAACATCTCGTGTTATAATCATAAAACAAATAATTTTATCAAAGCACGAGATGAGAATACTGCGATTGAGCTTTCATATCATCAAGACCACAATACAATGTTCACAAGTTTTTTTTCCAAATGTGTCATATAACCCAAAAGAGACTAAGGGTCACAATGCCCTTGTCCGAACTGTCTAGACAAATACAACTAACAAAAATCAAATATCCAGATGTCAAAAGGTGGTCTTCAACAATGCTGTAAAGTCTGGCTCGATCGCTGTCTTCTCGTCATAAGTAGTCAATACCTGCAATAAACCAAAAGTAGCTATGCTGATGGCGGCGGAGGAGGTGGAAAGCGAGAGAAAAGTAACCGGCGCAAATGCACCAAGTCCTCCTGGAGAGCATAGGCGAAACGCAACAGGTAAGCAACCTGCTGGTCAAGAGGAAGGAAATGAATATCTGAATCAAGAAGTGATGGAAAAGGAGCGTGTGGTGCTGCAAACGGGGTCTGGCAGTGGCATGGAGGATGTGGAGCTCTCCCCAACTCCTGGACATGTCGTCTCAGGGCGTCCTGCTGTAACTGCAGTAACGTGAGTGTGTCCTCTATAGAGTATCCGACGTGAAATGGGTGATAAGGGTCGGATAATGGCATAACATGGGGTGATGACCATAGAAATAGCTCGCCCATCGGAGCTGAAACTGGATAAGTAGTGTGTGGGGTAGATGCAAACGGTATAGTAGTATGGGGAAACTGAGGCGTGACAGGTACAGAAGACGACATGGGTGGAACAAAACCAGGATAAGGAATCTGTGGTATAAACTGGCTATCTCCTGACATAAGCGGTGTGTGGCCAAAAGGCTGCCTCGACGATCCCTCCCCAGGTCGTGGCGGAGGAATGTCCTGGAGAAAGGTAATCGGAAGATCGGTACGATGGATATCTGTGGTGTGTGGGGGAAACAACGGAATGTCGAGTGGTGCAGTAACAGGTACGGTAGGGGGAGAGACTGGGATCACATACGGAGGGTAGTCATCCTCCTCGATCCACCCATTGTGGGTGTCAGCGTATCTCGGGTCAATATGGGTAGCAAACGGTGCAAGGTCATCAAAAATCGGCATGGGGTCAGGTATAGGTGCTACATCTGGGATCTCAGCAGCTGGTGGTGCAACGACGGGTGCATCAGTGACAGGTGGTGCAATGACTGGTGCATCATCAGGAACAGGGTCAAGAGCAAGAACGGGCTCTGGAACGACAGGAGCAGGCTGATGATCAGCAGGCATAACAGGAACCTGATCATCCGGGAGAACAGGAGCCTCAGCAGGCTGCTCCTCGGGGACCAACTCGTCGTCCATCTCCATCTCCTCATTATCGACAAAACGACTGAAGTAACCGAATCCCAACGGTGGGATAGAGGAAGCTACCGACCCAAAAGAACCTGAGACGGACGAATCAGAATGAACCTCCATATCAGGAATCTCAACCATAGGAACAACAGGGTCAACAACTGGAATATCAGCAAGCGGGACATCGTCCTCCATCAGGGACCCGCCATCCTGGTCTCCCTCCGGGGGACCCTCGATGAGCAGATCGATGTCGCCATCGGGTAACGCGTCGAGAGGCTGTTCCTCAAAGGGAACTGCAGCAAATGGGAGAGGGGCAGGGATCGGAACAAGGGGTAGATCCTCTCCCGGTGGACCATCAGCTAAGGGTACGTCGTCTCCGAAGATCGGTAGGGAAAAAGGCTGAAAATCATCTTCATCGGAGCTCGTGGTGTCTGAGGTGTAAACTTCTGGGTCCGTGGCTATCTCGTCATCAGAGGTAATGGCCATCGGGTCGCTCAAGTTGGACACTCCACTACCAGAAAATGCCATGGTGTCTGTAACACAACCACAACATATGCACATAAATCAGGTAAGCATGTAAACAAATAGCAATGTAATCATGTATGCATCCTAGTCTTCCCAGACTATCCCTCCCAATCTCTAAGCTCAGACTACGTCCCTGGTCTCTAAGACCAAACCTTTCCCAGTCTCTAAGACTCAAAATTTCCCCAACCTCTAAGGCTGAACTCCCTCAGTCTCTAAGACTGAATTATAGCCTTTGAAATGTGTATTTGTGCCTTTTTGTTTGTAAAAATGTTTGTGCCCCGGATCTGGACTTTTAGTGTATGCAAATGTAAAAATGTTTGAAAACATTTTCGTGAGAGCCCTAGTGATCATAGTCTAGACTCGAGGAAGAATCCTAGTTCGCTATGATCGAGGCTCTGATACCAAGCTGTCACACCCTGGCTTTTGCGGAAGCGTGGATTTATTTGGTGTGACTTCTTAATACCATAGCAATAATCACAACAATGCTATATGATAAAAATACGTGATGTTCATCCATTAAAATAGATTAGAAAATGCATAACATATTGTCTTTAAAAACATCAACCACAAAATACATTACAAACCATGACTTGTTTAAAATGAGTTCATAAGACTCAACGAAAGACTACCAACAAAACGAGGATAAGAGACATGCAACTCATCCAGGAAGGAGTTACACTTCCCAAACCCTACAACTCTGGATGACATCCTTATTTAGTACGCAGCTTGACTGACATGCAACACTTGCCAGATCCGATTAATTCCCTGAAATACATGTAGTTTGAAAAGTCAACAAAAAGTTGAGCGAGTTCATGTGTATGTGAGTCTGTATAAACCTTTGAAATGCGTCTGTATGTATGAAAACCCTGGTATGTAGCAATTAAGGAAACATAAAATAAAAGAGATCACCAATGGTTTGCAAAGCCACTAGTATGTGTGAAACGGTGCAGGAAGTACTCAAACCTAGCAAATTTGTACCGGGCCTCTGGCTGTAAGACACAGCCACCACTAGGGGCCTCCCTAGCCTCATGGGTGTGGGCTCGCTACACCCAAATAGATCTATCACTCATGTCCCTCGGTCCAACGTCGAGGATTAATAGCCTTAAGTGTTGTATCCACCTTTCACATGATCTAAGCGTCCAAACCCTCCTTAAGCTAACCATACCATTTATAAAAGCGTCTGTAAATTGTAACATGTATTTCACCCCCGAAGTGTAAAACTGAAAATAGTTAAAAGAAAAGGGGGACATGAACTCACTGTAGTGCGTCTTGAATCGAATCTCAAACTCTGTCCGCTACACGACAACCTACAACGTACTAATGTCTATTAGACGAACGGTCGTGCCTTGGCTTAGAGTTTAGTGTTTTGAGTCACGTTTCTTATATTGTTTCGTGCGATAATTATTTGTCAAAATAGTTAATATTTTAACTTAATCATGCGTCATGTTGGGATATTTGTCCGTTCAATGTTCTAGTAAACTCCTGTCTAGAAAATATTTACTAAGTGTTGGATTTTCGGAAAATTTCGCCATGGTCTCCTTTGTAAATGGAGGTGTCCATGCTTAATAGCATATCATTTTCTTTTACATATATCCCATAGATCGTTCTCAAATAACCAACCCGACATTTAGACATGCAAAGCATTACTTATGTTGTTTCAGCTTTATTAATCAAAACTGGACTGTTTTCGAGGATTTTTATAAAATAGTTAACCTTCTCCAAAAATTCCCAAATTTTTACAAAATGTCTCACATGACCCAAATCTTATTATGTAAAAATATCGGGGTCCAAATCATCACCCATATTTTATGGAAATTCATTTACCTGACTATAATCAAATTTGTTACTTTCTGATTGCAGTCTACGGAATAATTCAGTAAAAATTAATCGTAAGTCCAATTGACGAAATTCCAGTTGGAGGATCACGGCGACAATAGTGACCACCTACAGTAAAAATTCCATGAGCTGATTCCACTCAGGTTTCAAGTTATGACTCCGAATACAACACACTTTTTCTGCAGTAAAAACACAGCTTAAGCTGCTGTAAAAAACAGTCCTTTAAAAATAGTAAACGACCTCAAAAATTACGATTCCAGTGCCATTTGATCGGTTGCTCAAAAATACATAATTTAGGCTTCAGAAAATCAGTTTTTTGATTTATAAAGGTCCAGTTACGGCCTGTTGAAGTCGGCTGAAAATGTAAATCAGCATGTTTATTTATAGTTTAATCCACTCAATGTTCTTGTAAATGGCATCATACTACAACTTTTAACTACAAAACAAGATGATCAAAGGTTTAGCAAGGACTTACTACTAGCTTAAAGCTAGGGATGAATCTCTAGAGAGAAAAATGTTGAGAAAAGATGATGAAAAAGCTAGAATAAGCTCCTTTGAATGCTCTTCAAGAGGCAACCTTCATGGATCCTTCAAAGCTTTGAATGGAACTCGAATATGAAGAAGATGGTGATATTAAAATGGTGGTGAAGGTGGTTGCTATGTGGGAGCCGAAAATGAGAGAGAGAGGAGTGAGGTGAGAGAGTGAATGAAGGTGGTGATGATATAGAGTGCATTTGGAACTCATAAGTCACTCTAACTAACCTAGAGAAATGATTATCTAGATTTTTGGCCAACCAAAATTAAGGGAATAAAAATAAAATCCAAACAAAATATATGGTAATGATGAGGGCCGAAATTTGTTGGGGGGGGGGGGTGTAAATTGTAAAATTGATAATTAGTGGGTAAATAATTAGGAGGTTAAGGGTATTTTCTAGAATAGTGAGTGTGTCATGTTTCTATAGTGTGTGGGGATTTTTGTGACCATAATTATTTAAGAATAATGAAGTAATATTTCTGCCAAAATTTTGGTGTCCCGGGTAGTGTCCAGTTGTTCGGTTAAGTATCGCTCCGTTAAAGCGTTAAATTGTACCGCATTGTGTCTTTTATGCATCTTTTTGTAACGAATTTAATTTCCAACACTTAGGAAAGCGTTCAGGACCACTTAGTCAATTCTCTGTATAATACGAGTATGTTAAAAGCTGAATCGTTGCATAAAATGCAGAATTCTGCACTCAAAATGGGTTTTAGGCACTTTCCGGCACTCAAGCTATCACCTAGTGACACAGTTTTATGGTCCTCAGTTCCCTACACTCCATACTCGTGTAGTACTTTGTCCCTAGCCCATACTGGTCTCAATATAGTGTCTGTCTATGTGCTGGCATTGTCAGCACGCGTCTGAGTTATCCGCTCACTGTGCTAACTGTGCTTTGTGCATCAGGTTTGCCACTAAGAGTCTGTATGAATAAATGGAGTGACTGTATGTAAACGGATGCAAATGTATGTATGTAACATAAATCAGTAAGCAGTTTAAAGTGTCAGTTGTAATCAAGCACAATCATTAAGCAAATAATTAAAGTTAATTAATTTGTACAGTACCTGTAATTGTGAGGGTTGTCACAAATACCTCAGATATCACTGAGTATAAAGACCTAGTATCTCAGAAAGAGGGACCCTTCAAACAAAATTTCAGGGGTTACCTATATATCCAAGATTTGTTCCCCACAAAATAAGCAAGTTTGAATTTTAGGTTTATATCCCAAACAAGATTTACTAAATGTATAAAAACCTATCGACACATCATCAGCGAGACTGTTTAAAAACTTTAAAACTTTACAAATCTTTAGTGTACCGTAACTGTCAAGCTGATTTACTATCATTTTCCCTTTTTACACAAGCTCTTTTTCAGTTTTCTATTGTTTTTGGATTTTGAAATTTTCTCATGTTTTTGGATTTTTGAAATTTTTTTTTGTTTTTGTATTTTCTGAAAATATAATACTCCCCTTAAATACCAAAACAAGTAAAAAATCGACAAACCATTGCAGATTGTTTCTCAACATCATCATCTACAATGTTATCCTCATCAACGCCAATAATCCCATCCGACACTGATAAAAGCTTCATACCGTTCAGTTTTAAAAGATTTTTAAAACGAGTTTAATCAAATGCTTTGGTATGTAAATCAGCTTTCTGTTCGTCAGTGTAGATTTTCTCAATTCGTATCAACTTCTTCTCGAAGCAATCTCGGATGAAGTGATGACGAATTTCGATATGTTTCATTTTAGCGTGATGAACATGATTTTTTGTAATATTTATTGCAGCCTCATTATCAACAAAGATAGGAGTGTTAAGAAATTGCATACCGTAGTCGCGCATCTGTTGCTGGATCCACAAGATCTGAGAGCAGCAACTGCTAGCAGATACATACTCAGCTTCACATGTGGATAGAGCCACAGAGGTTTGCTTCTTACACTGCCAGGTGACCAATCGTGGTCCAAAGAACTATCATCTCGCAGTTGTTGATTTTGCATTAACTTTGCAGCTTCCAAAGTCGAAGTCAGAATACCCTTCGAGCGTGAAATCGCCTGTTTTTTGATACCACAACCCCAATGATGGAGTTCCTTTCAGGTTGCGTAATATCCGTTTCACAATCACCATGTGCGAAGCTCTAGGGCTTGATGGAAACCGTGCTGCGAGGCAAGTAGGATACATGATATCGGGTCTTGAAGCAGTTAAGTACATCAGCGATCCGATCATGGAACGATACATCGTTTCATCTACCCTATCTCCGGTGAGATCTGGGTTTATCCCATGATTCGTTGTTAAAGGGGTTGAAGCTGGAGTAGATCCTGACATCCAAAATTTCTCTAAGATATCATGAACATACTTCGTCTGGTGTATGAAAATTCCCTCAGGTAGTTGATCAACTTGAAGTCCCAAGAAGAATTTCATCTCCCCCATCGATGACATTTCAAACTTTTGCTTCATAACTTTTTCAAAGTCTTTGCACAAACTTTCATTCGTTGACCTAAATATGATGTCGTCCACGTATATCTGAACTATCAGAAGATGTCCATCGACCTCTTTGGTGAAGAGAGTGGCATCCACTTTTCCACGGATGAAACTGTTGGCTAGCAAGTGTTGAGACAAAGTCTCGTACCAAGCTCTCGGGGCCTGGTGTAAACCATACAGCGCCTTATCCAGTAAGTAGACATTGTCTTTGTGGATTGGGTCAGTGAAGCCCGGTGGCTGTCCAACATATACCTCTTCTTTTACCTTCCCATAGAGAAATGCCGATTTCACATCTAACTGAAAAACTTTAAATCCCTTCCACGATGCAAATGCCAGAAAGATCCTAATCGCTTCAAGTCGAGCCACGGGAGCATATACTTCGGTGAATCTATACCCTCCTGTTGACTAAAGCCCTGGACTACGAGTCGAGCTTTGTTTCGAATAATAATCCCTCGATCATCTCTCTTGCATTTAAACACCCATTTTGTGTTAATCTTCCTGTGACCATCAGGAAAATCTACTAACTTCCACACTCCTAACTTCTCGAACTGGCTCAGTTCCTCCTGCATCGCGTTGACCCAAGAATCTTCAGTAAGCGCCTCCTTATAAGTCCTCAGTTCAATCTGCGAGATAAAACAACTAAGTGAAAACTCAGTTTGTAACGGAGCAACTGTAGAATAAAAACAAGTAAGCCCTTGATCAATTTGTCGTCTAGTGTGGACGCCTGATTGTAATTCTCTAATAATCAGCTCCTTTGGATGGTATGAAAGAGTTCTTGGCATCACCTCTCCTGGAACATCTACCTCTCCCTCCAGATTTGTGATATTTTGATCTGCACTTTGTTCATTGACTGGAATAGATTGACTTGAAATCTGGATTTGCTCCCCCTCAGAATCTGAATCACCACGATCAAATACTAGTCTGTTCTCAGATTCTTGATTATCATTCATTGCCATCTGATTATCATGAGCTTGTTTTGAAGATTGTTGATTATCATCATGTTCACCAGCATTGCTTGGACCGGCTTCATCATCATTTGAAGTTTGTCGTGGTCTTCTAGAATACTCAGCTGGAAACCTTTCTCCTGATGACTCATACTCTCCTAGAATATCCAACTCATCAAAGAACTCCATTTCTTCCTCTGTTTCTTCTTCCATGTCAAACGAATCCCACAAAGTATCGTAATTAAATCGCCATGAGTCTCCTGGATTCTGCGGTGGCATTGTGTAACCTTGACACTCAACATTCGATGCTTCAATGATCCGCTTTAAGCTTGGAACAAAGACACATCTTAGTGGACTTGAGTAACCCACAAAAATCCCTTCGATGCTCTTTGGACCAAATTTTCCAAAAGACTCTAGAGCAGTGCAGGGAGACCCAGACGGTTCTAAATACTTTAGGTTCGGCTTGCGGTTGCTGATCAGCTCGAAACATGTCTTGTTGAATTTCTTGACAGTGAGAACCCGGTTGAGCGTATAGCAAGCGGCTGACACTGCTTCTGCCCAAAAATTTACTGGTAGCTTTGAATCAGCAAGCATCGTCCTGGCCGTTTCAATTAGCGTCCTGTTCTTTCGTTCTGCTACTCCATTTTGCTGTGGAGTGTAAGGAGCTCTAAATTCATGCAATATACCTCTCTCATCACAATATTCTTCTGTTCGGTTGTTCTTAAACTCTGTATCGTTGTCACTTCTGATTCTTCTGATACGAGCTTGGTACAAATTTTCACTTTTTCTGAACAATGCCATCAAATTTTTGAATGTCTCATCCTTTGTTTTTAGAAATGATACCCATGAAAACCTTGAATAAATGTCTGTTACTACTAGACAGTAGAGGTCACCAGTTATACTTTTGACGTTCACTGGACCAAAAAGATCCATATGTATCCTCTCCAACGGTCTAGAAACAGAATTAACTTGCTTATGTGGATGAGATTTCTTCTTTTGTTTGCCTTTGATGCAGCTAATGCATTCTCCTTCCAGATGGAAACCTTTCAAATGAACTCCATTGACTAAGTCATTGTGAACCAAGTAGTTCATTTTCCGCAGGTGAATATGCCCCATCTTTCGATGCCATAACTATGACTCTTTTTCAGTGGCTCAAGACATGAAACAATGAGCCTGACCCGTTGAAGTAGTTGCTGTACTCATGTCTAATACGTACAGGTCATTGACTCTAGGTGCTCTCATGATAATCCACTCTTCGGGGACAACAAACCCTGGTTTCAAGATCAAACATTCTTTATCCGTGAAATGCGTTGTATACATGCAATCACAGATTTGAGAGATGCTTCGAAGATTGTTTTCAAGCTCTGCGATGTAATTCACTCTTTCAAACGTGACAATGCCTTTAGATAGAGTTCCTTCACCAATTATACGACCACCTTGATTTCCTGCAAAACCCACATAACCTCCGTTAAACCCTCGAACATCATACAATAGGGCTTTCTCTCCTGTCATGTGCCGAGAAGCTCCACTATCCATAATCCAACGTGAAACGGATCTTGGAAGCCCCTGCACATATCAAAACACTTAGTTAGATTTTGATGCCACCCAAGCCTCTTTTGACTCGGGTAACTTCACATTGATGTGAGTTGTTACAGTGTATAATGGTGGAAAATTTTTGTCATTCATCTTCAAGCTCTCTTCAGACCCAATCTCAACCTCTTTGTATAAAGTGAAATCCTTTTTCGGAGGTTGACCAGATGATTGGTCTTTCTTTACCACATACTTCTTTTCAGAAGTCGATTTTTGTTTTTCAAGTTTCTCATATAAATCCAAAGGTACATACATCTTCTTGGTTGAAGATGATGATTTTTCAGTCTCAGGCACCTTTGTTTTTGGAGAACTTGCTTTCTTTTCAAATCATTTTGGTTTCCATGTTTGTTGAAATGAGGCAACTCGTTTGTAAAATTTGTCATTTTTAGTTACCACATTTTTTACGGGTTCAGTTTTGATTTTGGTGTTTTCATTTTTCAAAACTCCATTGGAGCTTTTCCTTTTGCATCGTCTTTCTTTTTCTGACTCTCAACAACTTTAGACTTAGGTTTCAAGTTGGTGCACTTTCGTGCAATGTGTCCAACTTTGTTGCACTTGAAGCATGTACGGGTATCAATCACCCGATGTCTGAGGCTGTGAAGACTTCTTCTCAAAGAATTCTGTGTTTGATTTTGAAAAAATTTCAGATTCCTCCTCGGAAAGTGATCTTGAACTTGAACTTTTCACAAACACCTTTTTCTCAACAAATTTTGTGTTTTGAACATTCTTTCTTTGATAATTTTTACCACCCTGATAACCACCCGACCTTCTGTTTTGATTGTTGTTATGAAAACGCGGAGGTACAACAGGTTTTTTGTAGTAAGATTTATCTTTTTCAAAGTTCAATTGTCTTTTAGAATGTTTCAAACCTTCAATTTTAGACACGTCGATTTCCATTAACTTGAAAACATTTCGCAGTTTGCCAACATTCACATTTTCTATTGGAAATTCACGATCCGAATACAACTTATCAGATCCTGCCCTCTTGTACATCACAAGATTAGGTTCTTCACTTAAGTTGTTTTTGGATTCAGATTTCGGAATATATTTGTCCAAGAAACATTCATCTTCCTCCGTAGTGTCACTTTCAGACTTTAAAACATTTTCAACCATGCTTTTCACATCTTCAGATTGGACACTATCTTCATCGGAAGATGAAGTGAATGTGATATCAATTGTGTCCGGAAGTTTCACTTCATTAACTTCTTCATCATTAACCAACCCTGATTTTTTCTTTGAAAAATTGTTTAAGACTGGTGGTGGAACCTGATGATATCCCATCCCGGTTCCATTAGAGTATACATCTTCGCCTGTTTTGTTCTTCCCAATTGGTTTAGGAACGATATGTTGAAGAACAAAACTTGCGGAGTTGTAACTGCTCAGTTTCAACTGGATGCGTTCATTTTCAATTTTAGCTTCTTGAAACTGAAGCTTCAACTTAGCAATTTCATCCAGTTGTTGGTTGATTAAGTCTTCTTTTACCCTAAGAACTCCTGACAGTTGAAGATTTTCTTTGGTTGTCTTACCATTTCTCTCATCAGAGTCTTTAACCGTTCGTTTTAGCTTCTCAAAATTTTCTGAGATTTGACGATTTTCATGAATTAGTTTTTCGTTTTCTTTCTTAATTCTTTCTACGTCACTTTTATCATTTTCAATTTTCTCAATTAACTCTTTTGATCGTTCATTTGAAGCTTTTAACATTTTGTCACGGTTTAAGATCTGATCTTCAACGTCTCTGACTCTTTTTGTCAGATCTTCGGTCTTTTTACTGTTAAGGTAAGCGATTGTACTACAAACCTTGCAATTTTTCATGCAATTTTTGCAGTCACTCTCAGTTTTAACTTTCTTACCTGACTCATTGATTACATCAATCTGACTGATCTGGCTTTTAGACTCAGTTCCAGAACCAGAAACTACCTCTAGCTCTTTTGCAGCAAGAACTTTGTCAACCATCTTCTTTAGATTTTCTGCAGTGAATTCTTGTGATGTATCAATAATCCCGTCATCAATTTTCTTTGACTGCGGCTTCTTCTCTGCTTCTTTTTCTTTTTCTTCTTTCTCTTCTACTTTCTCTTCTCCATTTCCCCACCATTCTCTCTGTCTGGCTTCTTCTTCAGCAAATTGCTGGATGAGAGCATCAACACTAATGGAATCTGGATCAACAGCTATGTTTCCTTTGGGATCAAGGTAACATTCTCTGTCAGCATCCCATCTCTTTGCCTTTTTAGCTTCTTTGTATGTGTTATAGATTCTGCTCATCCTGGTTTGGGCTTTCATCCTTCTGTTGACGAATTTTTCTTCTTTTGTTATGTTGTCTTTAAAAGGAACAATCTTTGCCACAAACGCATATCCCACTGCATCCTCTTCTAGTAGCAGTTCGATCCAATCAAAACCTTCGTCATCATGAATAACAGCAAGAGCTCTTGATTTTTCTTTGGGAGTATCTTCAAGCTGCTTCATTCTGGGCGGTTCTGATTTGTTCTGATGATAGATTGCTCTTTTGTAGTAATCTTCACGAAATGGATTTGCAGTATCATCAGCAGGTGCGTTTCGACATTCACGTTTGAAGTGTCCCTTTTGTTTACACCTGAATCACGTGACTTTTGATTTATCAAAGCCAAGTTTTGTGGACGGTCCTCCAATTGAATGTCGACCAGTAATCTCCATGAACCTTTGGGCTCTTCGGACTGCACTAGCCATGCACCACCTGATATCGATCAATTCCATTTCTTCTGGATCGATCTGATCATAGTCCTCCTTGGTGAGGTTAGTGTTTCCAATTTTGCCCGCCACAAGGCTCTCGTATGATTCTAGCACAGAAGCTAAGAACACCATTTGCTGCTTTGCGGATTCTTCACTGAAATTCTGACCATTCTTTAAATCCACAACAATATTGCATTGAAATAGATTCTTTGGAACTGATGGTTGTTGATTTGAAGTATTAGAAGATGATCATTGACTTGGAGCATTAGATGATAATCCTCCATGAAAACCACTGTTTGAGCTTTCTTGATTTGTCGTGTTAGAACTTTCTGCTGAAAAGGCTGTCTTAGGGGACACAGTCTTCGGGATCATACTTCCCCGATAGTACAGCTCCACATTTTGCTGGTATGAGGAATGATTGACTTTGCTTGATTTCTTGATCTCCAGCTCATGACTCTCTAGTCTTTTAATCAACAGATCAACCGTTAGTTCTTCCGACTTTATCGTGTTCTTTAACATCAAAGCAAAGTATTGCCAGTCTTTATCATCCGGCAGCGAGTCAAACAGCTTGTCAACTAATTCTTCTCGAGTATATATGACTCCGTGTCTTGCCAGCTCCAACTTCAAATGCCCGAATCTTTCAATCATCTTAGATACAGATTCATTTTTTAAACATCCAAACAAATCAAACTCTTTTCTTAATAACTTCATTTTGTTTTTAACTATCTCAGCACTACCCACACATTTCACTCTCAGCTTTTCCCATAGATCTTTTGCATTTGTGTACTCAATCAATGAAATTATGCGTCTCTTACAGACTGATGAATCAATGCAATGCACTTTTGTTCAGCAACAAAATTTTCTATGTCTTCAGTTTCTGTCAAATTTTCACAATCTAGTCTTCCATTATTGAAACCATACTTTAAACTCTTCCAGCTTGGATATGCAAACGCCTTTAGCCACTCATCAAACCTTTTAGCCCACCTATTATATTCTTCAATCACCATCAATTTTGGAGGTTTGTTGTATGTACCATATGCACTCTCCACACTTAAAGCATCAGACAAAGTTTTCTTCGCACTTATAGTATTTTCATTTGTGTTGTTTGAAGTATCATCTCTGGTGTTTCCCGCAAAAGCAAACATGTCACTGAACGGATTCATAAACTCATCCATCTTTAAGTACCTGAAACAATTATCAAACACTTAGACAAATTTTTGTGATTTTTAAAAGTTTCACACAAGTACACTTGGATCGAATGACTGTTCGATCGAATGGTACACAACTGATCACTTAATCAGATAGCTATTTGATCGACCAGCTGTTCGATCGGTCAGCTGTTGGATTGGATGACAATCAGATGAATATAAAAGTAATCAATTACCGTCCGATCGGTCGTCTGTCCGATCGCCTAGCAATATGACGTAAGCAAATGATATCAACTAACAACAATGCTGTCCGATCGGTCAACTGTCCGATCGGCTAACACTGATGATGTCAGCAACACTATCTGTGAACAAACTAATTTAAGTCGTTCGTACAGTTGTCCGAACCAATTGATGATGTCAGCAAGTCTAAGAATCAACTAAGTCGTCCGAACGGCTGACATCAGCAACCAAGAGCAGTTTTTCATAGTTTTTGATGAATTTGAACAAGTTTTTGGACGAATTTTGTTATGAAATCTTGAAGGATTATGCTTTTACTGATAGCGAATTGATCTATAACAGATTTATCATATTTTAACCGTAAAATCACTTCCAATTTTAAGTTTTTCCGATTTTATGGTGACAAACTGAGAAACAATGCTAGAAATGAGTAGAAAGTAGAAGAATATGTCAAATTTCCGGTGAAATTTGACTCGGATCGGCAAGAAAAACAAATTTCCGGTGAAATTTGGCTCTTGATCGGTAGAAGAAGCTTGAATTCCGGTGAATTCGTTGTCGTAGATCTCGATTCAGCTCCCTGAATGCTCTGATACCACTTGTCGGATCGTCGTGTGACCCTAACGAGTCAATCTGAAGAGTTCAACATCAAAATCAAAGGCGGAATCAATGAAATTGACGTAACACCGCTTGATACTTTCTAATTATCTTCTTTTATTGAATTCCTGAGCTTTTACAATTCAAATGACAATCCGGCAGCAGCTCGGCTCTGAAAACAACTCTCTAATTCCGTTACAAATGACACGACAAGTCCAGTATTTATAGGAAGACTAATTCCGCATGAAACCATTTCAAACGGAATTACCTTTCATACGAAATTACTTAATTCCGTGCGGAATTAGTAATTTCGCATGAAACATCTAATTTCGTTTGAAATGTCATAATGACCATTTCAAGCGAAATTACCCTAAAATACTGTTTTCTCGATTTCCGTGCCCTGATCTATCTAATACAATACAAGACTTGATAAAGACGAAGTTAACGGACATCTATGCACCAACAAAAATCTTGTAATTTAAAAAAAAAAAACTATAGCAATAGGGTGCTCGAATTTAAGAGAATGAAATAGTCGTTAATACGATTAAAAAAAATATTAACATATAAAAAAATAAATTACCCTCAATTTCTTTTCCACTTTAAAAGTCGTTTTTGGGCCTAGCCTGTTGTGCAAGAAAACTTCCAACCGTAAACCCCTCTTAAAATGACCAAATTCTCCTTCACTCACTCCTTGTTCCAATTTCTTAAAACCCTAAACTTGCAAAAGGGGTTTATCATTCATTTATGCTTCCACCACCAAATCTTCAACACATTCCACTCAATTGAGGTGTAGATAGGGTTTACATCTTTACACTCCGTCAATGGCGGCTTCAAAGCTCGCATCGTTGGCAGCTATGGCGGCCGTTGCTGCCGCATCAACCACCACTTTCGCCTACGCCGATGCTCCGTCGTATCGCTTCAATCCGTTCGCTCAATCTCCGACTCCAGCTCAGACGCCTCAATCGGATTCGAAGCCTTCAAACGCGGATCCTAAGCCGGAAGTTGAGGATTCTAAAGGCGGATTTGATCCTGAAGCTCTTGAAAGAGGCGCTAAAGCACTCAGAGAAATCAATAGTTCTCCTTTATCCAAACAGGTGAATGATTTGAACTGGTTCTTGTTCTTCTCTTTGTATTCAATGTTTACAACATAGTTGATAGTAGATGAAAGTACTAGTGTTTTCATTATTAGACTTTGTATCTAGATTAATGCTTTGCGCTTAACTAAATTTGTATCTAGTTATGAGCAAATTTAGTTTTTGGTATTATAAGTTTATAACATATGTATTCAATTCTACTTGGAATGCTGAGCTTTGTGAGTATGAAAGTTAGGATTAAATTGCTGCTTAACATTTTTCATTTAGTTAGGTTAGGAAGAAAATTAGGGATGGAAGTTATTGATAAATGCTGTTTGCATGATTTTGTTTGTGAAAATGGTTATAAATGTTTACTTGTTGTAACAACATGCTGTATGTCTATGGAAACCTTTGTCCTTACAAATGCATGGGTTTTTCAGAGCCTCAGAGAAAGATCTGTTTATTTTTGTTAGGTATTTGAGTTGATGAGAAAGCAGGAGCAAGCTCGTCTTACTGAGTTGGCGGCAGAGAAGGCTCATCAGGAAGCTATTCAGGCTCAACTTGATATTGTGAGTAATTTTTTATGTCAATTATTCATATTGATATATATATTTTTTTGAATGGAAAATGTTACTTACTCCCTCTACTTTACACCAAATATATAAAGATATTCCCCTTGCCCAGGTTTGAATGAAAGTACTTGGCCTCAAAAAGCGTCTTACATTCCCGTGCTTTCTAATGCATTTCTTCACATGCAGGAAAGGCAGCAAAAACTTGCTGAAGAGCAAAGGAATTTAGTACAACAGCAATCACAAGCTAAGGCCCAGTTATTGCGATATGAAGATGAATTGGCTAGGAAGAGGATGCAGGTTCAGTTCGTTATTTGAAGCCTCTTTCATTGAAAGTGAATACTATATTCTGACTATGCTCATTAGTTTGATTTTTTTTATCATCGATAATATTTGTAGACAGATCATGAGGCTCAAAGACAACACAATGCTGAGCTGGCAAGGATGCAAGAAGAGTCTTTAATACGGAAAGAACAAGCAAGACGAGCAACTGAAGAACAGATTCAAGCTCAACAAAGACAGACAGAGAAAGAGAGAGCTGAGATAGAGCGTGAAACCATTAGAGTTAAAGCCATGGCTGAAGCTGAAGGTCGGGCCCATGAAGCAAAACTAACTGAGGACCATAACAGAAGGATGCTTATAGAACGAGTAAATGGTGAAAAGGAAAAATGGCTTGCAGCAATCAACACAACTTTTAGTCATGTTGAAGGTAATAAAATGCTAAACAACAGTTAACCATTCCCTTATATCACAAATTGTTAACTTTCTTTTTTTGTTTCTTTTGTTTTTTCATAGGTGGCGTGAGGATGTTGTTGACGGATAGAAGCAAGCTAGTAATGACCGTTGGTGGAGTTACTGCCTTAGCTGCAGGAGTTTATACAACTAGGTACTTCAAACTTGAGTCAAATCATTCAAGTATGTTGTTTAATATGCAATTTATCTTATTTTTCAGTCATGCGCATACAAGTTACAATTAGACATGACATGCTGAGAAAAGATAAAATATTTCTTTATGAATATTTTTTTTTAATAAATATCAGTTTATACAACAAGTTTTTGTATTATATAAACCAAGATAATGCATTATATATCTAATCAGTACACATTTAAATTGAAAAAAAGCTATTTGCCAAATAACAATTTATTCATAAAGTATTAGAAAAAATCTCAAAAGAAGAGTACGATAAAAAATATGTAGTTAATCTTTCAGCATACCAAACACTACCTTAGTGCTTAAGTTGCCATTATTTGTGTAGCAAATGGTATTTTACTAGCAGCGTACTGATGATACAAATTTGGTTGTTACACTTCACTGCATAATTTCAGGGAAGGCGCGAGAGTGATGTGGGGATACGTAAACCGGATTCTTGGACAACCATCATTGATTAGGGAATCATCTATGGCAAAATTCCCATGGTCAGGGATAGTAACTAAAGGAACACAAAAAATCACTAATTTGGGAAAATCAAATTCTGTGGAAAATAAACATAAATTCGGGAATATCATACTTCATCCTTCTTTGCAGAGGAGAATAGAGCATCTTGCTCGAGCTACCGCAAATACTAAGTCCCATCAAGCACCGTTTCGCAACATGCTCTTTTATGGGCCTCCTGGTACCGGCAAAACTTTGGTTGCTAGAGAAATAGCCCGAAAATCGGTAAGCTGAAGAAACATGTTTCAAATATTTTGCTTCTCAAAAATCAGCAGCAAAACCTTTTGGATATGTTATCCCGTTTTGTGAATTACTATAATGAGTAAAATGCCATTTTTGTCCCTGAGGTTTGGCAACTTACTTCTAGAGGTTTGTTTTTTCGCATCTGGATCCAAAAGGTTTGAAATCTTGCCATTTTCAACCGACTCGTTAACTCCATTCATTTTTTAACGTCAAGTCAGGGGTATTTCCGTCATTTAATTTTGCCATTTTTGATATAAATAAACAAAAAAATAGCTAAATGACGGAAATACCCCTAACGTAACGCTAAAAACAGACGGAGTTAAGGAGTCGAATGAAAATAGCAAGATTCCAATCCTTTTGGATCCAGATGCGAAAAAATAAACCTTTGGACGATGTCGCAAAAGTGGCCAAACCTCAGGGATGAAAATGGCATTTTACTCTATGATAATTATAGGGGGCAAACTCGATCCATTTACTTATGATTGGGATGGTTTTATCTTTAATGGATCAGTTGGTTTACATGTTGTCCAGTCCGAAGGGTATTTCTAATGCATACATGACCTCCTAAATCATCTTATTCAGTAATGTAAATTATTAGTGAAATAAGGTAATTTCATAATACTTAACATTCCAATTTGTTTTAAAGAGGTCGAGTGTTTTGGGTTTAACACAAGTTGACCTCCCCATTTGACCCACAACTCAACGCTCTTGACCACCCATATTGCCACCTGATTTGATAGGTTTGCAGATGTTCTATGCATGATGAAAATTTGCTCATATTATGTACATGTGTTGTTCAGGGCTTAGATTACGCAATGATGACAGGTGGAGATGTTGCTCCACTCGGTGCACAAGCAGTTACTAAAATTCATGAGATATTTGATTGGTCAAAGAAGTCAAAGAGGGGGTTGCTGCTTTTTATTGATGAGGCCGATGCTTTTCTTTGCGAGTAAGTTACTAAAGTTCATAAACTGTTTCGGGTTTGTTGCTCTTGCTGACAGTTGCATGATATCGCTGATGCAGACGTAATAGCACACACATGAGTGAAGCCCAAAGAAGTGCGTTAAACGCACTACTCTTCAGAACTGGAGACCAATCAAGAGACGTTGTTCTTGTTTTAGCCACCAATAGACCCGGTGATCTCGACAGCGCTATAACTGACCGTATTGATGATGTCATCGAATTTCCACTTCCACAAGAGGAAGAACGTTTCAAACTATTGAAACTCTATTTGCACAAATATCTTTATGAGGAAGATGACCAGAAGAAATCCAAATGGCATTCCCTTTTCAACAAGAAAACACAAAAGATAGTGGTTAAAGATTTGTCTGATGATGTCATTCGAGAGGCTGCTAAAAAGACAGAAGGGTTTTCCGGGCGTGAGGTTGCGAAACTAATTGCTAGTGTTCAAGCAGCTGTTTATGGCAGACCAGATTGCAGTTTAGATTCCCAGCTGTTCATGGAGATTGTTGATTATAAGGTTGGCGAGCATCATCAAAGAATCGAGCTAGCGAATGCAGGTAGTCAGCTAGCATAATGAAATTTAATTCGGGTGTTACATACATGACATGAAACTTGTTTCTACTTTTAGAGGTGGAATTCTGTCTCTTGAAATTTGAATTTTGAATTTTGAGCGAGATATAGATATAGATGTGATGGCCTTTAGCAGGATTTTGAGGATTGGTATAGATGCTTTGGCAGCTAGGGTTTTTGTTGTTTTTTAGCTTGTGTACTTGTTTTCATAAAATCGGCCACTATCTCAGAACTTATGTAATAAACCATTGATTATATCACATCCGCGAATTGTAGGGATACTTTTATCACCATTTGTGATTCATTTAATCATTTTTGCTGGTTAACGTTAGGGTTGTTTAAATAGCTTGTGATTCATCAAAGCCTGCTTCTTATATACTTTTAAAACTTAGCCTTGCCCACTATCTTTATTTGACCTTGTTTCTTTCACACACTCCCCAAATTTTCGCCGACAACAATCAACATCCCATGAAACCAATATCCATCTCCCTATGACCAACACCCCATGAGACCAACATCCGTCTCCCCATGACCCCAGTTGGTTGTTCTCAATCGCTGCCGTTGTCGCTCTCCTTTGTGAAGTCGGTGCCTTCTTCATGGGAGATCGACTACTATATGTCTGTTCTTCGTTCTTAGTTTATGTCCGACCATGATAAGTTATAACTTCGGTTTCCATATGGTTTGCACATATCTCACCTTTTTTTTTTCTTTTTTGGTTTGCACATACCTCCTCACCTTTTTTAATATACAAGCTGTGAGCTTACACGAGCTTTATCCGAGTCGAAGTTTGAGCTCAATTGTCATCTTATTAAGAGTTTACGAGCCTAGCCTAGCTGGCTCGTTACTTTTAATCTGATGGGATGTATTAACTAATACCGTTTGATCACATATAGGAATAACATAACTATTAACGATTTGTCACATCTTTTTATAGTGATAAAATACGTTGTAGGTATTATCTCAGATACATTAAGTTCCACCCCGGTTAGTCTTAACAGAACGTCTGTTTTGGTGTAGAAGGCCTTGAAGGCGTTGACCTCGTAGGTCGGTATTGGTACAAGATTAAGTAGTTTGCTGCCCTGGGCACAATCCACCCCTGAAACAGTGTTGATGCAACTAATGTATGTGAGTGATCTTTGTTCTTTAGGTTTTGTAGCCTAAAGACTTATTGAGTGGATTAAGAGTATTGATTTAAGTTGAAAAGGACTTATGCATTGTGTTGCAACGTATTGAACTTCAACTTTGTGTATCCTCGTCGGTTGTAGGCTGTGGATATTGTGAATAATAGAAGTTTGTCATAGAAACTTAAATTTATTTAATGTTACCTGTATCTTTCATTAAGAACCCGTCTCCTCACCCCATCGGGCCATCCTCCACACACACGCGCGCACACACACACACAAATGTCGTCCTCAACTTCAACTACATTGCCCTCAAAAACAAAAAAACAATATCATAACCGAATTTATTACAATATATACGCCAAGTAAAACTTCTGTTCCAAACCAATATACCGATAAATTTGATCATACAAGGCACGTCGAAAGACATAATCCAATAAAATTATTTTGAATGATCTGGAACATAAGATAAGAGTACATAGATCAATGTCTGTAGTTGGGTGAAGGAACATAACCAGACTCTATATGCCTAAGGTCTTCGACAAGCAAGTCGTAATGCTTCTTGACTTCTTCGGCAGACTTGCCACCCACGGCCGTCGCAATCTTCTGCCAGCGGTCAGGGGTGTCTCGATCATAAATAGCGAGTGCTGTTTCAAATAACTTGTTCTGCTTAGCGCTCCAAGAGATGGAGTTTGATGCCATTGTGTTCTTGAAATGAGAATGGGATGATGGTTGATGGTTTGAAGCATTGGCATTTAGCTCTTTATAAACCAAGGAAAGTGGTAGAATAAAGTTGCAATTGGGTCAAATTGTAAGCGATCCATCATCGTCATCATCTACGAATTACAGATAAAACATTCGGTGGATATTTTGAAAAAATGGTACAAGACTTTTTATTTGAAAAAATGGGACAAGAAAAGCATTGAATTTTTTATTGGGCTTGTAAAACAGGTTTTTTTTTCTGTTTAAATTAGTGGATTCAAATTATTGACTAAATAATAAATATGAGATAACAAATTCAATTACTTTTTAGTTTTCATTTAACACTAAAAACAATCTAAATATATTGTTTGTTTTCTTTAGTGAATTTCAGTATAAAATTAATTGAAAGTTGAGCTGTATTGTGATATAATAAATATTTTATTATTTTTATACAACTTAGTGTTCAATAAAATTAAATAGGAATGTAGAAAAAAAATCAAACAAAACATGTATTAAGATTTTTTTAAATATATATAAGATATTACAACATAGGGGAAGGTTCTATGCAGAACACTAAATATTGCGAGAACACTAAATATTATCAGTATGTTGCATAAAAATTAAAAAGAACAATAAACAAAATGAAACTGAATTCCCTATGTCAAATAGCTAATTTAGCCTTTTTATTTCCTTCCTTCCAACAACACGAATTCGATATTTTGATCAACAGCGATCAAAATTTATAATAAAGAAAGCAACATGTTTCCAGAACGCTTTGTAAGACGCCCAATGTATACAAGAAGAATTTGTATTTCGTTTATGGTTGTCATTTTAATTTCAATTTGAATGTATTTCATAACAAGATGAACATGTCCTTCTTGTTTATACGGGATGAATTAAGTGATTGAACGTGTATGTTCGTTCTTTATATCTTCAATTGATCATCATCACTACTACAAAACAGAGTTTTAGACGGAGTGATATGGGTTTTAAGACGGTGTTTTCAACACCGTCTTAAACTACACTAGTTTAAAATCAAGCACTAGACGGTGTTCTTCTGAATTTTATTGAATATTTTATTTAAAAGAGCCTAACGTTCATATTGGTATTGGTTTTAAGACGGTGTTATTACTTTAACACCGTCTAAAACAAATGGTGTTATTACTTTAACACCGTCTAAAACAAATCCTTGACACCGTCTAATGCTACATTTTGTAGTAGTGAATGTTGATTTTGATGATGTAGAATCAAAATTGTCTCTAATTTAATCTCATAATTTGGGTAAAAAGTTGTGATTTTGTTTTTGTCTTTGTCTTTGCAAAGGTTGTTAATTTCTGTACTTGTGTTACAGAACCCGATTCTTTCATCTTTCATTGTTCCATTTGGATTTTGGTCCCCATTCCTTAGATTTCATTGTTCCATTTGGATTTTGGTCCACATTCCTTAGATGAAAAGTAGGGGATATAAAGAATGATCCATGTTATCTAAGTATCTAACCCAAATTCATTATTCTATATATTTTAATTTAATGCAACGAGTCCTAATTTTATTTATTTATTTATTTAATCAACTAGAGTTTTTTTTATATTTCTCAAAGCCTAAAAACATAAAACAAAATTATTATTGTTATTATTATTTTTTATAAGAATAAACTAATCTTGATCTTAAGCAATAAATAAAATCATTCAATCTTTTTTCACAAAGATGTGGATGGAAGAGGTCACCCATGCACATGGAGAGGGTACCTCATCTTCCCATTAAATTCCACTTTATTTTATCCTGTTTAATGGAAGATGATATACATGCAATGTTGCTACACTCCATGCAGCAACACTATTGATACTATGCTTTAACCATATGGTATCCAATTTTGCGACATTTGAGCATGGGAGAGGCATGTAACCAAGTAGGGTATACATAATCTTGGTAAGAACTAAGTATTGAACCAACAAACACACTAGTCAGCTGCTCTCAATATTTAATTTTCATTGTTGTTTAGTCAAATAAAAAAAGTAAAAGATGATAGATGCTAAAAATAAATAAGTTAAACATAAAATTAAATAACACAAGAGGTCGAGAAGCAACTAATACAAGATGGACATCACTTTGGCTTCGAATCCCCTTCATGTAAGAAATTATATTTTAAAATAGATAAATGATGTGGTATTTTGAAATCCTGTCATACCTTTGTAAGAAATGGAAAGACTCCTAAAAGCTAGAATGATAGGACACGACACGCTAGCCACCTAAAAGTCGAAAATAAGACAAAATTTGGATCACTGACGGACCACTGGAGTATCATCGTGCCACCAGCAGAACCACCCGATCATATCCATCTCCACTAGGCAATAATGCCTATACACCAATTCAGGAGGAAACCCAATAAATCTGGGAAAAAACCCCTTTGTGGGAATCGAACCCATGACCTAATGGTCATAAGCCTTATCCCACCACCAAGATACCACTAGGCTATAATGCCATGGGTTTAAAATAATGCATTAACCAAAGCATCTTAAATATGATTAACTGTAAATCAAAAGACACAAGACTCAATCCCGCAATTATTGTGAATCCTGTGGTTTTAAAATAATGCATTAACCAAAGCAGCTTTAAGTTTCAAAAACTTTATCCACCATCTCTAGTGCAATAAACAGGTTTTTGTATATAGATCGTACAAACTTGGAAATTGGAATGCATGTCATAAATCATGGTCTCCAAACATACATAATTTCAAAACTCAAGTTAATGAATATTAAGCACTCATAATCATGCTGTAAGATTTTACAAGTATAAACACATCATTAAAGGAGAGTGATAAGGCTTGGGAATTCTGGAATAGGTGGGTACCACCGAAAGTAAACCTTTTTGTGTGGAGAGTTTCAAAGAATCGAATTCCGGTAAAGGTAGAGCTGAAAAAGAGGGGGATAAATATTGAGGATCAAATGTGTTCGAAGTGTGGAAAAGAGGAGGAGACAACGGAACATCTAATATTCAAATGCGTGTTGACTCGCGCTATATGGTGGAACATCATGGTTTGGTTAAAAATACCGCATAATGAGGAAGTAAACTCATGTGAAGAACAGTTTCAAAGAATACAAGCTTGCAATGGATCGAAGGAATGGAAGAAGATAATAATGGCAATCTTTATGATAACAATATGGCACATATGGAAGTCGAGAAACGAGTTGATTTTCAATGGGCAGAATGAGTCGGTAACAAAATCGGTGGATGAAATAAAAGAACTATCATTTCTATGGATCAAGGAAAGGGCGAAGACGAAAAATCTAGTATGGGAAAGGTGGAAAGATTTTAATGTAAGAGATATAATTAAGTGAGGTTGTAAGTTATTGTTTTTTATTTTGTTTTCTGTCATTTTTGTTTCTTTTCCTGTACTGTTGGGTTTTACAGCTTGCTGGCCCTTGTTCTATAATCATAGAATCTTCGCCGTTCAAAAAAAAAAAAACTAAAAATTAAACATCATAAATAAACATCAAAGTTCATCTTCACCAAAGTGATACAAGAAGACTAGCTACAAAAGAGCCATATACATATAAGAACTAAGAGCATCTCCAACGTTGTGTTGGAATGGTCGTCCGGATTCTTGGACCTCAATTCCAGACACAACATGACGATATAGGTGTTTGACATGGCTGGTCCGCTTTGGAATGGTGAGGGCCACATACACACATGCATTTTTTAGTGTAAAAGTGGGGTGTGATGTGGAGTTTGAAATGATTTGTTGTTGGAGGAAAAAGTAGGGTTTGGAATGGTTGAGGTTCGTAATGATATGGCGGGTTTGGATTTTGGACTTTGATCAGCGTTGTGAATGATATAATCATGGTATGATCACAAATGATCAACCAAAGCCAAGTGAAGTTTTACAAATGACTCTTGATCCTAGGTGATTGATGGTCAACCTTTTCTCTTGACATGGTGGTAGGGATGACAATGGGTCGGGTTTGAGAGGGGTTTAGGTAATCCCAACCCCAAACCCGATTAGATAAGCTTGTCCCAAACCCGTCCCAAAACCCATCGGGTTTCTAGGTGGTAAACACCCATCGGGTATCGGGTATACCCACGGGTTTCGGGTAACCCATTAATTTTAAAAAATTTACCCGTTGGGTATACCCGACCCAAAACTCATCAGAGTTACATTTATTATTATCACTAAAGAAATATATAAAATAGTTATAATGTATACGGGATAAAATACCTATGTGTATAGAAAAAAGGATGTATTATATATTTACATATTTAAAAATATAAAAGAAATTATATCGGGTATACAAACGGGTAAACGGGTTTACTTTATCGGGTAATTGGGTCGGGTAAACGGTATATCATCAAAAACCAAAATCCATCCCAAACCCGCGAAAAAAAATAAAAACTAGTCCCAAACCCGATTAGCCGACCCCAAACCCGTCCCAGATGTGTCGGGTTTCGGGTTTACCCATCAGATTCATGTTCGATTGTCATCCCTACATGGTGGTAGAATAAAGTATAAATGGGGTTGGAACTGGTAAGTTTTGTCCCCTTAGAGTATTCCAAGTGGTGTGTAAGTGTGGTGGGAAAGCCTCTAATAAATGCAAATTCTGGGTTGTGCAAGCATGTGCCATTTTTTCCTTTGTCGTACTTGTATGATTCTTCAGATGCATCCAAATATATCTCCTCAATCACATTCTATTACATTAGACTATACAACTTCTTATATTAAAATAAAGTTAATTACACCGTTAGTCCCTACGGTTTGCAGAAATTAACAACCTAGAGTACTAATAGTTTAAAATAACATTCTAAGGTATTAACCTTTCAATTTGTAACAAACTAGGGTACTAATACTTAACCCAGTTTAATTTTAACAGAGTTCAAGGGTACTACGTCCTTTTGCATTCTCCATTTATCAAAACTAATTAAAAGTTCTAAATAAAAACCCTTGATCCTTGTAACCTCAGATGAAACCAGTGTTCCCCACAACCTTCAAAGAACATAGTGGACTAAACCAGTGTAACACCTCGAATTTTTGTGTCCAATGATGTGTTAACACGTGTCATTTGATTACACGTGGCATCTATAATAAATAAAGGACTAATTTTGACAAACCTTGAAAGTATATAAATTCGAGGGTTATAAATATCAACAAGGGTAAATATACTGTATAGTAACCCTAAATAAATGCTTGTACCTTCAAACGAATAAATCATAAAACATACGGAAGCGAAACGCGGAAGAAAGTGAGAGATTACGAGCTACAGGGGTTAACTGTGTCAACATGTTTAATTATACCTCTGAGTGACCCTTTAGCGTTCCCAAGGCTTCGTAACAGTATGATACGCTCACTAGAATATATCGTATAAATTCCGCGAAGTTCCGTCTTAAAACGAAAGAGTTATACTCTAATTCGTATGAGAAGGGCTAAAAGCGTCAACAGTGAAAGTTAAGGCTTTCCAAATAATTAAATTAACTAACCGGGGACTTTATAATGCGGGTAAATAACACGAGGCCCCTATAGGTAAATAACCGAGGGCCAAACCGCAAAGTTACCCCTTCAAACCCGAAAGGTCAGGTAAATCATTACAAAAGATTTCGTTATTAATTACCGGATTCTGATAATCATGACAAAAGATTTTAAAAATCTGAAAAACAGACTTCTCGCGACCCGCGTGAAGGTTATGGTTAAGTTGAGGCGGGCCGCGAGCCTCCTGTATTACGCGTCTGATATTCAAATCCTAGGCGACCCGCATTAAAATGGCGTGGAACTCCCATGCGGGCCGCGTGGGACGCCCAGATGCAGAAACATTGTAACTACTTGACCTTTGGACCATTTGAACGACCAAACACCAATCAATGAGGCATGGGTGCCCCCTACTCGACCCATAACCCTCTAATACACCTGCCATTCATCCAAGGGCACTTGTAGAGTTGTGTGTAATGATCTTGAGCCATGACATTTGCTATAAATAGCACTAGTAAGTTCATAACATTCATCACACTCAAAGACACATTCTCTGGTCATCTCAAGAGCTAATAAGCATCCTTCTCTGCTCCATATTCAAGTTCTAACTTCTGTAAGTTACCTTGATCATCCGTAGTTCAGTTTATGCTTAGTATTTAGCTAAAAACCAAACCGTCGTAAAAACGGTTTGACTTTAAATTATGTCCATGATGGTTCAGTCTTATGACGAATCAAAAGTGGTCATGAGTTGGTATTTATGTGGGTAATAAACCTCTAAAAAGGTTCCCCCTGATCACCACTCTAACTATGTCAAATGTCGAGTCAAACGTGCGGTTAAAAAGTCAACAGAAAGCTATTTTAGCGATTTATGCATAATCTGTAATGTATATGTTATGGAACCTGTTTTGATAATCATAAAACATGATAATAAGTATATAAACTTGTTTGCGCTCGTTTGAATCGATCATTTGCTATATTGAACCGGTTCGGAGCCGAATGTCGCAAAAGTTTGACTTTTGCTTTGACTTCAGTTCTGACCCGTTTTAGTGAGGTATGGATATACCTTAGGACTCTCTTAGGACCAGGTCACATGTTGGTATAAACCTCTGTGGTCGGTTCATGAGTTATCCGAGTCTTTTGCGCAATTCCGTCATTCGCCTAAAAGTTGACCGTAACGGCCTTTTAAAATTAAAACGAGTATTTCGGACACGTGAAAGGACCAAAACCTTGCTTATTAAATTATAAGCATGTCCTTAAAGTTTCACATCAATCCGAGGTCTAGAATGAGAGTTATGCTAATTAGCGCAATTTAAATAAACTTTTGTAATAAACGGCGCAATTAGCATAACGCCTATCTAAACCAAGATTTCGTCACCAAATCTTTTACCCACTGTATTAAAATAATATTTTGGGAATTTTAAAGATTTTTAATAATTTTTACCTTGCTCATAACCTGCGGTTATGGCTACGGTTCGGTAAATACCGAATATGCCCTTTTTGGCCAAAACATGAGTTCTACAAGGTCTTTTGACCCGATTCCAGTTGCTACTGGTTTTAAATAATAAATAAAGTATTTTAGGCTTTATAAGCTGTTCGGGAAACTCAGATTTCCTGTAGAACTCGAAAAGCCTTTTTTAAAGTCTTTAAAATGACCGAAAAGCCCCTACGGGGCATAATATTAACTTAAACTCGTTACGGGCGTCACGGAAGGTATCCTACTGATACCACAACTCATTTAAGGTATATTGACTTAGGAAATAAGCGTACGACTCTCATAGTTAACCGTTTCGCCTATTGCGCGCGCGGTTCGGCTTATGAAACTAGTTTTCATAATTTAGCCGATACGGGTCAAATAATATCATTTGAACCCCAAATTCCAGAGTGTGAACCATTAACCCATATAAAACAAGTCTCTGAACTTGTTGGGTCAGAATCACACTCCATTCTCGGTTTTCGCCTTTTCGCGCGATTAAACCATATCTATATATATCGGAACCAACCGGTCTAGGCTACGGCCATTATAACGACCCGTAGGATTCTAAGAGGTTAATTAAAAACCTTCGTTCCAGATTAGGAGCCCCAGTAAAAGCTATCGGTGACTTAATCCAAAATAAGGAAATATACTTGCAAAGGTAAATACTTTAACTTATTTCCCCTATATGGGCTTGGGTTACGGTATATTAATACCGCTTGATTGAGCATTATATAATTCCATCGCTTAGGTGGTTAATTGATTAAATATGATCGGCTCATTTAAACAGTTTTGTTGCTTATAAGCCTTTGGGGGGTTTAATGACCGTTGTCCCGGATATCCTTGGCATCATTTTACGAAATGGCCACGACCATCGACATCCCGGTGTAGGCGTACACCCGGTATAAAGTGTCGACATTAAATTAAAAGACGTAGCCGTTGGTTTTTATACTACGGTTTTACGCAAACGTGGTGTGTCTATAAATCTTTAACCCGGCACGACCCGGGCTACTGAACGCATAAAAGAACATGTAAAACGTTCACAAGATTTTATTATAATTTTCCCAAGTTATAAAAGAGTTTGTGCCTTGTGCATTCAAATCAATTTTAATAAACATTTTCAAATGTGTCAGTTGAATGTATTTACCAGTGTAAACTGACGTATTTTCCCCAAAAGATTAAGTGCAGGTACCTAAACGTAAATTGGCTGGTATTAGCTCCCTAGCGTCGTGATAAGTCTCGCAAGCTTGATTGCAGTATCTGATGGAACAATACTTTATGTTTATTTACGATCCACTGTGGATATTCAACTTCTGTAATACATTGATATTATTACCAGAGGTTGAAATATATATTTATCTTATGCTTCCGCTGTGCATTATATAATTGTGTGGTTTGACTATATTGTTGCCAACATCGTCACGGTAATCCCCCACCGGGCCCACCGGTGAGACACGTGGAAATCGGGGTGTGACAGGTTGGTATCAGAGCCAACATTGAGTGAATTAAACACTATCCTATTGTGTTTAATCTCAATGACACAATTGCACATACTTGAGTCTAGACAAGAACTTAGGACAAATTCGGATTATTACTCCTTTTTGTCTTTACTTTCATTTCGATTTTTAATAAGTTTTGGAGCAGGAAAATGCCACCTGTTATATTCCGAGGAAGAGGAAGGGGAAGAAGAGGCCGAGGAGAAATCGTGACACATCACGATAACGAAGCTGGACCATCTGGTACAAGACATCCTTCGATGACAAGGAGCGAAGAACCACAACGACGAAGAGATCTTTACGAACCAGCGAGGCATTCCACTTCGCACAGCTCGACGCCATCCTACCGGCACTCCTTTGGGCCAGACTCAGAAAATGATCCCAATAACCCACAACCTTCCTTCATACCTCTACAGCGTTCGGTATCGCACCGAAATTACGACGACCCTACTCCATACTACATAAGTCAGTTTAATCCGGCTGACTACATACAGGAACCTTCAGGCTTCGTTCCACTAGGTCCACAAGACCACTTTTCTGAAGATCCCATGGAGGAAGATGAGGATCCTACTGAACCAGCTCGTGGTACGCCCACGCATCCGATAGAAGTTTCTGATGGGTCATCCTTCCATGGAACGCCCTATCAAGGACCTGATAGTTTCCAAGCGTTGTTTGACCGACATGAGTGGTACTACACGCCACCTCAACAGACATCTCAACAACCGAGACACCCACAGGATCCCTCTGAGGATTCACGCTTTGAGGCAGTTACGCCACCACCTCCGCCACCGGCGCAACCAGTAATACCTGATCCGCCAAGGCGTAGGAGGACAAATGCTCGTATGTCTACACGAGGAGGAGGGGGTATCCACTTCAGCACTCCTCGACATTCTAGTAGTAGCCACTATCCGCCGCTACAAGAAGAAGGACCTTCAAGTCCTATACAGGAGGCGAACTCCGCACCAGCTGCACAAAATTCGCCACCATTTGGGTATGACCAACCCATACCTGCTTATACGGGTCCAACGGCTTACAACCCGTTCGAACCGTCACAAGCACAATACAACTATGGCTATGAGCGCGACCCATATGTGGTGTCGGCTAGATATAATGCGCGCTACCCTGACGGAGCACATGGAAACATGGGACCACCGGACTACTCAGCTCATGGGTATCCAATACCTCCCAGACCTCCAGTTCCGCATCAAGCGCCACAACCACGTTTCTCTCCTCCTGAACAGGAAGAAATACTCCATCGACTAGATCGTGTGGAGAGAGAGTTCGAGGAAGAGAAGAAAAGCCACCGAGGATTTCTCAAGGGCTTGGCGAACCTACTAAAGGGCAAAAAGAAGAAACGTGACCACTAGCCCTTAGTAGTTGTACTAATGTAATTTCTACTTTGAAATAAGTCCCTGCGTGGACAACTTATCATATTTCAGTTCCTACGTGGACTTATCTTTAGTCCTTGCATGGACACCCATCTTGTATTAGTCCCTGCGTGGACTTGTCACTTATTTTTAAAACCTTTATGAAGGTATGTACTATTTGAAAGACCCGTTTAGGGCAATATGTAATTGTATTTGAGATTTTGGAATGTATGTTATGAGTTTTGTTTTAATATGTATAAAATAAATCAGAACCATTCCTTTTATATTGATCTGCCTAAATAAAGAATCTTAAAAGGTGAAACCTAGCTTGGTATCTTTTAAGATCCAGTCAAGATGGTGCGACCTAATCGAAAAGATTCTGATTCCCTGTTAACCTCTGTACGCATGTTAACAATCATGGCAGATGTGATTCGTTAAAATCACGCACGTCATTCTTATACAATAATCCTTTAAGGATTTCAAAACCCAACTAAATGATTTATGAATCGTGGGTTAAATCACCAATGAAGGTGACCAATATTACAAAAACATCCATTAGTGATGTAGTGCCTACGGGCCAGTATTATAAAAACATCCATTAGTGATGTAGTGCCTACGGGCCAATATTATTAAAACATCCATTAGTGATGTAGTGCCTACGGGCCAGTATTATAAAAACATCCATTAGTGATGTAGTGCCTACGGGCCAATATTATTAAAACATCCATTAGAGATGTAGTGCCTACGGGCCAGTATTATAAAAACATCCATTAGTGATGTAGTGCCTACGGGCCAATATTATAAAAACATCCATTAGCGATGTAGTGCCTACGGGCCAGTATTATAAAAACATCCATTAGTGATGTAGTGCCTACGGGCCAGTACTATAAAACATCCATTTAGTGATGTAGTGCCTACGGGCCAACCATATCAAAACATCCATTAGAGATGTAGTGCCTACGGGCCAACTATATTTAAACATCCATTAGAGGTGTAGTGCCTATGGGCCATAATAATTGTCTTATAACGACAAAAGGCAGTGGTAGTCTATGACTCTCTGTCAGAAAGAGATAAAAGAACCACGGTTCAAATCTCTATGCCTTTGATTCTCTGAAATCTCGGCTAATATTATAAAACATCCTCGTGATTAGGCTTTATGCCGCCAATACTATTTATATAGCTGAAATAGGATATATTCAAATCCTAGCATGTAATGGAATAAAAAGTTAACCAAATATGGTCTCTGTACCATGGTTGACAAATTGTCATAAAAGACAATTATATAATAATCTCCTAAATAAATTTTTGTTATCTTCTGTAACAGATTCAAGTTACAATGGCGGATCCCAATGGTGAGAACAGCCACACAAATGAAGATGACTATGACAATGCGTCAGTGCATTTGACAGGCGCACAGCTAAAGGCTCTGATTGACACTGCTGTTCAGGCAGCTATTGATCGTCAAAATACTGAGTCCCAAGGCAGAACTGTTTCAAAACCACCCTCTAAACCAAAGACACACTCCAAACCACCCTCTGAACCCAAGAAAGATGACGACAAACACTCGTCCACTGAGCACAACGTTCATCGTGATAGAGAATATACTGATGCATCCAGTGCTAAGGGTTGCACCTACAAATACTTTGTATCATGTAAGCCCCGTGAATTTACAGGGGAGAAAGGTGCGGTTGACTGTATCACCTGGCTAGACGAGATGGACACGATTGTGGACATCAGCGGGTGCGCTGAGAGGGACGTGGTTAAGTTTGTGTCCCAGTCATTCAAGGGCGAGGCCCTGGCGTGGTGGAGAGCTCTGGTGCAGGCTTCAGGTAAGTCTGCCTTATACAAAATGTCATGGGGGGAGTTTATTGCCCTCATAAAAGAAAACTACTGCCCTCAGCACGAGGTTGAGAAGATTGAGGCGGATTTTGTCTCACTAGTGATGACAAACCTGGATTGTCAGGCATATCTGACCAGCTTTAACACCATGTCACGCCTGGTGCCATATCTTGTGACACCAGAACCTCGAAGGATTGCCCGTTTCATTAGGGGCTTAGAGCCGGCGATCAAGGCCAGTGTGAAGGCCTCTAGGCCGATGACCTTCAGGTCGGTTACTGACCTCTCCTTGTCTCTTACACTTGATGCTGTCCGTCTGAGGGCACAAAGGAGCAAGGAGGCTGAAAAGCGAAAACGTGAGGATGATACCTCACGAAAGTCTGGGAAAAAGCACCGCGGAAACGGTGAGGGCAAGAAAGGGTCGGAGGAAAAGAAGGAGGGGCAAGCTGATGGAAGACCTCACTGCAAGGTCTGCAAGAAACCTCACTCTGGGAAGTGTAGGTTTGCGTCTGGTTCACAGTCGCAACAAAAGACTTCATCCTGTGGGCTATGCAAGTCCAAGGATCATAAGACCGTGGAGTGCAAAAAGATAAAGGATGCAACCTGCTATGGTTGTAATGAAAAAGGGCACATCAAGAGTAATTGCCCAAAGTATGCCAAGAAGGCGGAAGAGACAAAGAAGTCAAATGCGAGAGTTTTTCGCATGGATGCAAAGGAAGCGGTTAAGGACGACAATGTGCTTACAGGTACTTTTCTCGTAAATAATATATTTGCAAGAGTACTATTCGATTCTGGCGCCGATAAATCCTTTGTAGACCAGAAATTTTGCCAACTACTAAATATGCCAATCAAAACCCTTGACGTGAAATACGAAGTAGAGTTAGCAGACGGCACGATCGAAACCGTCTCTACTGTTTTAGAAGGATGTGAAATGTCCATTAGGAACCATTCTTTTCCTTTATCTCTACTTCCCTTCAAATTAGCGGGTTTTGACATCGTGCTAGGCATGGACTGGTTATCCCATAACCAGGCCCAAATCATTTGCGGCAAGAGGCAAATAGTTTTAAAGACCCCGAGTGGTGAATCTCTTACCATTCGAGGAGATACGCAGTACGGATTGCCCAAAGACGTATCTATGCTGAAAGCTTCAAGGTGTTTGAACAGAGGTTGCGTAATTTACATGGCTCAGGTGATAATTGAAGAACCAAAGCCGAAGATCGAGGATCTTCCCGTCATTTCTGAATACCCCGAGGTTTTTCCCGAAGAACTACCTGGTTTGCCACCAGATAGACAAGTGGAGTTCAGAATAGACATCATTCCCGGAGCGGCTCCGATAGCCAGAGCACCTTACAGATTAGCTCCGACGGAAATGAAAGAACTGAGGACCCAGTTGGATGAACTGCTGGCGAAAAGTTTTATCAGACCTAGTTCATCTCCCTGGGGAGCTCCTGTCCTATTTGTAAAGAAGAAGGACGGATCGATGCGGTTGTGCATCGACTACCGAGAGCTAAATAAAGTCACCATAAAGAATAGGTATCCTTTACCAAGGATCGATGATCTATTCGATCAGCTGCAAGGAGCAAGCTACTTCTCCAAGATCGACTTAAGGTCGGGTTATCATCAGCTAAGGGTCAGAGATGAAGATGTACATAAGACAGCATTTAGGACTCGCTATGGTCATTACGAGTTCCTAGTGATGCCTTTTGGGCTCACAAATGCACCGGCTGCGTTCATGGATCTCATGAATCGCGTTTGCAAGCCGTACTTGGACAAATTCGTCATAGTCTTCATCGACGATATCCTTATTTATTCCAAGAACCAAGCAGATCACGAGGAGCACCTTCGTTGCATTCTCGAATTACTACAGCGTGAGAAACTCTACGCCAAATTCTCGAAATGCGAATTCTGGCTACGAGAGGTTCAGTTTTTAGGACACGTTGTGAGTGAGCGTGGTATCCAAGTGGATCCCGCTAAGGTAGAGGCGGTCATGAACTGGCAAGAGCCAAAGACGCCTACCGAAATCCGTAGTTTCCTGGGGCTAGCAGGATACTACAGGAGGTTTATTGAAAATTTTTCGAGGATTGCTGCGCCCTTGACTTCCCTAACCAAGAAGAAAGAAAAGTACATTTGGGGCCCAAAGCAGCAAGAGTCCTTCGAAATCCTGAAGCAAAAGCTGAGCAACGCACCTGTGTTGACATTACCTGAAGGTACTGATGAATTCGTAGTTTACTGCGATGCATCACACACGGGCATGGGGTGTGTGCTTATGCAGAAGGGCAAGGTGGTTGCCTATGCTTCAAGGCAATTAAAGGTGCATGAAAAGAATTACACCACCCATGATTTGGAGTTGGGTGCCGTTGTATTTGCACTAAAGTTGTGGAGGCACTACCTTTATGGTATTAAATTTGTGATTTATTCTGATCACAAAAGCCTCCAGCACCTGTTCAACCAGAAGGAGTTGAACATGAGGCAGCGCCGTTGGATGGAAACCTTGAATGACTACGATTGTGAAATCAGGTACCATCCCGGCAAGGCGAATGTAGTCGCCGATGCCTTAAGCAGAAAAGAAAGGGTAAAACCTATTCGAATCAATGCCAAGAGCATTGAGGTCAAGAACAATTTAATAGAAAGGATTTTGGCTGCACAGCGAGAGGCTGTGTTGGAAGCTAACTATCCAAATGAAAAGCTGGGAGTAACTGAGGAGCAGTTGACTCTTAGCAAGGATGGAATTCTTAGGCTGAACGGGCGTATATGGGTTCCGATATATGGAGGACTACGAGATGTTGTTCTCCAGGAAGCCCATAGTTCCAAATACTCAGTCCATCCTGGTGCAGACAAAATGTACCAAGACTTAAAGGCAAATTATTGGTGGATAGGCTTGAAAAAGTCTGTAGCCGCCCATGTAGCAAAGTGCTTGACTTGTGCTCAAGTCAAAGCCGAGCACCAAAAGCCATCTGGCTTGCTACAACAGCCTGAACTTCCCGAGTGGAAGTGGGAATGCGTAACTATGGACTTCATAACCAAGTTACCCAAAACCAGGAAAGGAAATGATACAATATGGGTCATAGTCGATAGGCTGACTAAATCAGCTCACTTTCTACCCATCAAGGAGACGTATAGCTCCGATATGTTAGCCCAACTTTATGTTGATAAGATTGTAGCCTTACACGGCATACCTGTGACCATTATCTCGGACAGGGATACCAGGTACACATCACACTTCTGGAAGAGTTTCCAGCAATCTTTGGGCACGCGTTTAAACTTTAGTACGGCTTACCATCCACAGACGGACGGTCAAAGTGAGCGTACTATCCAAACGCTAGAAGACATGCTTCGTGCATGCGCGATCGATTTAGGTGGTAACTGGGATAAGAACCTACCCCTGATCGAATTCTCCTACAATAATAGCTACCACACCAGCATAAAGGCTGCGCCTTTCGAGGCATTATATGGTAGGAAATGCAGATCGCCTGTTTGTTGGGCGGAAGTAGGGGAGGTCCAATTATCAGGACCAGAGATTGTTTTCCAGACAACGGACAAGATTGTCCAGATCCGGGAACGTCTCAAGGCTGCCCGCGATAGGCAGAAGAGCTACGCTGATCCAAAGCGTAAGGATTTTCACTTCGAAGTGGGTGAAAAGGTATTACTTAAGGTATCACCCTGGAAGGGGGTGATGCGTTTCGGCAAGAAGGGCAAGCTGAGTCCGAGATACATAGGGCCTTTTGAGGTCATTGAACGAGTCGGATCAGTTGCCTATAAACTGAACTTGCCTGAAGAGCTCAATGGAATTCACAATGTGTTCCATATCTGCAATCTCAAAAAGTGCTTCGCCGACGAATCGTTGGTGATTCCACACACAGATGTGCATATAGATGAGAGCTTAAAGTTTATAGAAAAACCTTTGTCGATTGAAGATCGACAGGTGAAGAAGCTTCGCAGAAAGCACGTACCGATTGTAAAAGTCAAATGGGATGCTCGTAGAGGTCCTGAATATACGTGGGAAGTCGAAGCTACAATGAAAGAAAAGTACCCCTATTTATTTGAGTAAATCTCGGGTCGAGATTTATTTTAAGGGGGTGAGGATGTAACACCTCGAATTTTTGTGTCCAATGATGTGTTAACACGTGTCATTTGATTACACGTGGCATCTATAATAAATAAAGGACTAATTTTGACAAACCTTGAAAGTATATAAATTCGAGGGTTATAAATATCAACAAGGGTAAATATACTGTATAGTAACCCTAAATAAATGCTTGTACCTTCAAACGAATAAATCATAAAACATACGGAAGCGAAACGCGGAAGAAAGTGAGAGATTACGAGCTACAGGGGTTAACTGTGTCAACATGTTTAATTATACCTCTGAGTGACCCTTTAGCGTTCCCAAGGCTTCGTAACAGTATGATACGCTCACTAGAATATATCGTATAAATTCCGCGAAGTTCCGTCTTAAAACGAAAGAGTTATACTCTAATTCGTATGAGAAGGGCTAAAAGCGTCAACAGTGAAAGTTAAGGCTTTCCAAATAATTAAATTAACTAACCGGGGACTTTATAATGCGGGTAAATAACACGAGGCCCCTATAGGTAAATAACCGAGGGCCAAACCGCAAAGTTACCCCTTCAAACCCGAAAGGTCGGGTAAATCATTACAAAAGATTTCGTTATTAATTACCGGATTCTGATAATCATGACAAAAGATTTTAAAAATCTGAAAAACAGACTTCTCGCGACCCGCGTGAAGGTTATGGTTAAGTTGAGGCGGGCCGCGAGCCTCCTGTATTACGCGTCTGATATTCAAATCCTAGGCGACCCGCATTAAAATGGCGTGGAACTCCCATGCGGGCCGCGTGGGACGCCCAGATGCAGAAACATTGTAACTACTTGACCTTTGGACCATTTGAACGACCAAACACCAATCAATGAGGCATGGGTGCCCCCTACTCGACCCATAACCCTCTAATACACCTGCCATTCATCCAAGGGCACTTGTAGAGTTGTGTGTAATGATCTTGAGCCATGACATTTGCTATAAATAGCACTAGTAAGTTCATAACATTCATCACACTCAAAGACACATTCTCTGGTCATCTCAAGAGCTAATAAGCATCCTTCTCTGCTCCATATTCAAGTTCTAACTTCTGTAAGTTACCTTGATCATCCGTAGTTCAGTTTATGCTTAGTATTTAGCTAAAAACCAAACCGTCGTAAAAACGGTTTGACTTTAAATTATGTCCATGATGGTTCAGTCTTATGACGAATCAAAAGTGGTCATGAGTTGGTATTTATGTGGGTAATAAACCTCTAAAAAGGTTCCCCCTGATCACCACTCTAACTATGTCAAATGTCGAGTCAAACGTGCGGTTAAAAAGTCAACAGAAAGCTATTTTAGCGATTTATGCATAATCTGTAATGTATATGTTATGGAACCTGTTTTGATAATCATAAAACATTATAATAAGTATATAAACTTGTTTGCGCTCGTTTGAATCGATCATTTGCTATATTGAACCGGTTCGGAGCCGAATGTCGCAAAAGTTTGACTTTTGCTTTGACTTCAGTTCTGACCCGTTTTAGTGAGGTATGGATATACCTTAGGACTCTCTTAGGACCAGGTCACATGTTGGTATAAACCTCTGTGGTCGGTTCATGAGTTATCCGAGTCTTTTGCGCAATTCCGTCATTCGCCTAAAAGTTGACCGTAACGGCCTTTTAAAATTAAAACGAGTATTTCGGACACGTGAAAGGACCAAAACCTTGCTTATTAAATTATAAGCATGTCCTTAAAGTTTCACATCAATCCGAGGTCTAGAATGAGAGTTATGCTAATTAGCGCAATTTAAATAAACTTTTGTAATAAACGGCGCAATTAGCATAACGCCTATCTAAACCAAGATTTCGTCACCAAATCTTTTACCCACTGTATTAAAATAATATTTTGGGAATTTTAAAGATTTTTAATAATTTTTACCTTGCTCATAACCTGCGGTTATGGCTACGGTTCGGTAAATACCGAATATGCCCTTTTTGGCCAAAACATGAGTTCTACAAGGTCTTTTGACCCGATTCCAGTTGCTACTGGTTTTAAATAATAAATAAAGTATTTTAGGCTTTATAAGCTGTTCGGGAAACTCAGATTTCCTGTAGAACTCGAAAAGCCTTTTTTAAAGTCTTTAAAATGACCGAAAAGCCCCTACGGGGCATAATATTAACTTAAACTCGTTACGGGCGTCACGGAAGGTATCCTACTGATACCACAACTCATTTAAGGTATATTGACTTAGGAAATAAGCGTACGACTCTCATAGTTAACCGTTTCGCCTATTGCGCGCGCGGTTCGGCTTATGAAACTAGTTTTCATAATTTAGCCGATACGGGTCAAATAATATCATTTGAACCCCAAATTCCAGAGTGTGAACCATTAACCCATATAAAACAAGTCTCTGAACTTGTTGGGTCAGAATCACACTCCATTCTCGGTTTTCGCCTTTTCGCGCGATTAAACCATATCTATATATATCGGAACCAACCGGTCTAGGCTACGGCCATTATAACGACCCGTAGGATTCTAAGAGGTTAATTAAAAACCTTCGTTCCAGATTAGGAGCCCCAGTAAAAGCTATCGGTGACTTAATCCAAAATAAGGAAATATACTTGCAAAGGTAAATACTTTAACTTATTTCCCCTATATGGGCTTGGGTTACGGTATATTAATACCGCTTGATTGAGCATTATATAATTCCATCGCTTAGGTGGTTAATTGATTAAATATGATCGGCTCATTTAAACAGTTTTGTTGCTTATAAGCCTTTGGGGGGTTTAATGACCGTTGTCCCGGATATCCTTGGCATCATTTTACGAAATGGCCACGACCATCGACATCCCGGTGTAGGCGTACACCCGGTATAAAGTGTCGACATTAAATTAAAAGACGTAGCCGTTGGTTTTTATACTACGGTTTTACGCAAACGTGGTGTGTCTATAAATCTTTAACCCGGCACGACCCGGGCTACTGAACGCATAAAAGAACATGTAAAACGTTCACAAGATTTTATTATAATTTTCCCAAGTTATAAAAGAGTTTGTGCCTTGTGCATTCAAATCAATTTTAATAAACATTTTCAAATGTGTCAGTTGAATGTATTTACCAGTGTAAACTGACGTATTTTCCCCAAAAGATTAAGTGCAGGTACCTAAACGTAAATTGGCTGGTATTAGCTCCCTAGCGTCGTGATAAGTCTCGCAAGCTTGATTGCAGTATCTGATGGAACAATACTTTATGTTTATTTACGATCCACTGTGGATATTCAACTTCTGTAATACATTGATATTTGTAACACCCCGTGTTTTCCCAAAAGTCAAAGTCAAAGTCAAGAGTTGACTGTTATTGGAATTAAAGATCAATAAAGATTAATTTCATTTTAGTTTCATTTTTGATTTTCATATTATTTGGAGTAAGTGTTGTATAATCAAACTAATCGGCCGATAATCGAACTGTGAATCAACGACCGACTGTGAATGATAGGAAGTAACAATGCAATAAAGCTAGTCAATCAATAATCAAGCTAATCAAATCAATCATCGAACTCAAGTGTGGATAATTTTAATGCTTTTATACGTGTGTGTGTGCCTTACGTGTTACTTGTGCATGTTACTTTTATGTTAAAGAGTGTGGTGAATCAATCAAATCAATCGAGACTCGAAGGATAATCAAACACAATCGAAACCGACTTTGAAAACAGGTTGTAAGGATGCTTTTATGTTAGATATAGTAGTTGGGACTGAAAGTAATTTGAATAGAAACTCTATCCTACTCTACTCCTCAATCTATCGAAATCGAAATATCAAAAATCGTCGCGAAACACTCAAAACCAGGCAAGCCGATCGAACAGGGCAACCTGATCGAACAGGCTAGCCGATTGAACAGGCTGTTCGATCGGGCAGCCGCTCGATCAGGGATGCTGTTCGATCAGCTAACCCCTTTCCACTTTTGGAAGCCTATAAATAGGGCTGTCCTTGTCAAGCTTTCCACTTTTGGAAAAGCTCTGACCGACCAGCCTTCTATTCTCGCCATTTCTCAGATTTCTCTCAAACCTGTAAGTATTTTACTCCAATCTTTGTACGTTTTTGATCCTTAATCGATTCTCCATCTTTCTATCTTTCAAAACTTGGATTTCAACCGCGAAATCACCAAGATCTAGGTGTTCTTGGATGATGTCATCATGGTGTTCTTCAAGAACACTAAGTTTTGACATCATTCCACCATGAATAGCTTAGATCTAACCGATTTCCACATAAATAACCTAAAATCTACCAAAGATCTTAACATTTCACGGTGGAAAAGGATTGGAAGATGGGTTTTCATCTATCTTTCAACTCTTTTACACTCAAAACGGTGAAAACGAGACTTGAACCGATTTATAAATCAATCTAAACAAACACATGGTTCAAGATTCGGGTTCTACCGAGAGATATACCGATTTCGGGTTAAACGTTAAACTTAGGTTCCAAACCGTCTCTGACCGGGTTTGGGTGATTCCTGCTCGAGTCAGTGGGCTAAGTGGGGACTTCAGTTTTGTGGTTCAACTCGTAGTCAAACTATCTCCAAATCACACCAAGTAACGGAAATAACCAAGTGTTAAGAGATAGGCTAACCAGGTCAGAATGCTGGCCGAACGGTTAGGCTGTCCGATCGGACAGCCCAACCGATCGAGCAACACCAGCCGATCGACCGGGCTAACCGATCGACTAGCACTTAGACCCACCAATTCACAAAAGTGTAGTATTGACGAGGTACTGTTCGATCGACTACGCCACTCGATTGAACATTACTGCTCGAATCATGAGATACTATACTTCAACACTTAACCTTTTCGAAACATTGGAATGTCACCCGATCGAGCATGCCACCCGATCGAGTGACACTTTGCCAAACCTCAGCTGCTAACCGATCGGTTGGACCAACCGATCGAACAGACCGTTCGATCGGCCAACTTGAAAGGTAATGCTGCAAAAACCTCAAAGGTTCAAACCATCATACACAAACACATCCTTCACATCAAAGGAAGAAACAATCCACTTGAAAGAACCAGCCGATCGAGCCAGCCGGCCGATCGAACGGGACGTTCGAACGGACTTTAACCCAATCGAACAGCCCACTCGATCGAACAGCCGTCCGATCGAATGGTCTATCCGATCCAGTTTCCACTGTTCACTTTTTCCGCATTACTCATTGTATTGTTATCGAACTATTCAGGCTAACCTATTCTCAGTGCTCCTTTCAATCCACAACCAACCACTGTGAGTATACTCGATCCCTTTTTGCTTTCAGCACTTTTGGGTGTTACATACGTAATCTATCAAATTCACAAACGACACAAACTATTTGAACGCTAACCTACTTGCATGTATTACTTGACTAAATGATTGCTGTTTATTATGTTTACACGTGGAGTGCTATCTGCCTGCTTTAGCAACGTAGTACTATAGTTTGGACTCAGCACCCGTTCACACGGGGGTTGCTAAGGACAATTACTTGCATGGATTACAGTGGTAATCATGTATTGCGAACTGTCTCGGACAGTCAACTCGAAGTCGTTGGTATCTATGGTCCCATGTTGATAATTTACATGCATCGTTTGCCCTTGTGTACGTGCTTGGTTATGCGTAAACTTTTCGAACTTTATATGCTATATCAAACTTGTGTACTCACCTTTACATTATATGTATTGACTTTTATTTTAACGTATGTGACAGGTGTTTAAGCTACTAGCGTGCTAGGGAAGCGAGGCAATAATAAGCTTCTAGGAGCCTGTGACCTTAGGACAGTGTCCACATACCTGCTCCAGGGCCATAATTCTCTGTAGATCTTGTACTGGCACCTGTAGTCAGTAAGATCTACAGTTAGCCGTCTAGAAGTCTTAAAACAATATTTAATTCGGTCTGTAATAATTAAGAATTTGAGTTGTCGGAACAGTTCCCATATTGTTTAGTTGATTTCTATGATAACTTGTTATTATTTGGGACACGGTATGGGACGTGTTATATAACTGAATTGTATGATAGTTGTTATGGAAACTTCTGAACAATCTGTTCCGCTCAGTGCCGCGCCCCGATGATTCCGCCATCGGTTGGGGTGTGACAATATTATTACCAGAGGTTGAAATATATATTTATCTTATGCTTCCGCTGTGCATTATATAATTGTGTGGTTTGACTATATTGTTGCCAACATCGTCACGGTAATCCCCCACCGGGCCCACCGGTGAGACACGTGGAAATCGGGGTGTGACAACCAGCTAGTTGCAGGAATTGACAGACAAAGGGTTTATTCGCCCATTTAGCCTCTAACTTTAGTTGGAATTGAATTTATTAACATCTAAATTAACAGATTGTCAGTGTTGTGAAGATTTTAACTGTGATTTTCAAATATATTTGTGTTAAGCATTGGCGCCTAGGCTGGTAAGAATGTAATTTCATATTTGACTTATTAATTAATGATCTTATTCAAGTTAATAAGAACTATTGTAATTTGCAATAAACTAATACAAATAAAATCTACACCCTTTTTTTCATCAATCATATCCAAAATGTAGTTTTTTATCATTCCATCTGATGTTCTAGGAATGTCTAACTTGCATGTCAAGCCTGCTTTGCATGTCAAACCTGCTTACAATCCTTACACTGAACCAAGCATCGACATTTTTGGGTATGTTTTTATTTTTGTGAGTTTTTAATTATTTTGATCATGTGAGTTTAAGAAATGGCTTATCTGATGTGGTAGGCAGGTATCACTAACGCCTTAAGAAATGGGTTTAAGTAGGAAATTTTGCAGTTGTTGAGAAGTGCTACAATCATGAAAATTGATTGTTATTGGTGCAATTGCTTATGCTTCAAATATGTCTATGCTCGATTTTTTCAATCATCTCTACAAACTTTGGCATATGGAAATGTAATGCTTGCAGCTGCTTGTGATCATGAGAAGGTATCTTTCAGGCCTGATCTTATTTGGTTAGGCTATCTAATGATTTTGTGATTTTGGTCTTAACTTTAAAATTAACTATAGTATCTATTTGAGATTTGTAGCTTCCGCTGTGAAGAGAATATCTCCTCGTGGTAGCTTTATGGTTGTTTTCAAAATGAGTATAAATCCCGGCTTCTGGCTTATGAATTGTATGGTGCTTATATTGTGAATCAATTAAACATTTGATTTGGTCATTTGGTGTGTGCTGGTGAGTTGGGGTAAATTTGGGAGGGTTATGTAAGGACCCGCAAAAATGTCCTAAAACGACCCGTAAGTAGTATTCCGGACCCCCAAAACCCTAATATTCATGAAAAATCAAGAAATTAAGAAAATTGGTTTCCACACGGGCCGCGTAAGCCATAAGATAAGGCTACGCGGGCCGCGACAACTTAAAATTCCTCCGGATAAGCGCTTAGGCCACGTGTCACACACGTGGCGGACCTACCGGTGACACGCTAGCCCTACACGTAGACTAGGGGGCCCTCGCGGGCCGCGTAAGACCTTGTTAAGGTTTACGCGGGCCACGTAAAACTTGAAAAGTTGCTATAAATTGCCTGGCCCTGGGACTTGAATCTGTGTTCGAAAATTTAGATCAAAAACGTTTCTTACTGCTCAAATTCGAAGTTTTAAGTAGGGAAACGCTGCTACGAGTACAGGGTACTAACTCGATCACTGCTACGATACAATGTCCGATCGATTGAAACCGATCCAATGTATGTTTAAGTGCTGCCCGTATTTGGGCTATACTTTGTCATTCGTCGTGAGGGTTTTGATTTCGTGAGTTTATCATAAATGTTGTATTAAGTTACTAACCTAGTTCGTGTGCATTGTTATTTAACTAGGTTACAAGGCTAAAATCAGTAGGCAAAGTTCTGTCCAACTAAACTTGCAATGTGAGTCATTCTCTTTTTTATCAAATTGCTTTACAAAACCCTAAATGTTTTCCAGTTATATTTTGCGGTGATTAAGTCTTTGCTAATCTTTAATTACTGGCAGTATGTGGGGGTTTTGTGCACATTACTACTAACGATTTATCACTATTAGGTGGGCGAGTCTAATTAGTGATATGTCCACGGTCATAGATTCGGTCGAGTGATAGCTGAACCAGTTAATTATATGATAAGGGCAAATATAAAAACTCTTAATGCTGTAAATTTATAACAATGTGTCTTTTGTGCAAATTAAATGACTCGCCAGTATTTCCCCGCTGATAAAATCTTTTTAAAACATGTTTCAGGTGACTGACTATGAATTAAGGAAAAAGTGCTAGGTAGCACTAAAAAGCTTGAAGAGGTGGCTCAATAAAATAAATAAACAAGTTTTGTAAAACAAGGGATTTCCTCGTGTCCCTTTATTGTAAATTATGGGTTTTGTCCCAAATTGTGAAATAAAATAATTGGGCATTTTCAGTTTAAAAGATCCTGTCAAATGTTTCCGCTGCCAAATTAAATAATCAATACCATGGGTTTCTGTCCCGTGGTCTCTGGACCGGGTCACACCGGGCCAGGGGCCGTGACAGAAAAAGGTGGTATCAGAGCCACTGATTTAAAGCCAATTAAGTATTTAGAAATACTTAATTTTTTCGGATTGCCATTCTGTGATTTTGTGAAAACTTAAATTATAATAAATAAAATTTTAATTTAAATTTGTGTGTGTCTTCATGTGTGCTAACAACATGAATGAACTGTCGGAGGCACTCCGAAACTTTACTATCCATAGCACCGATATGGATACTACTGGCACCTTCACTGGCTACCAGGTTGATACTGAAGAACCAATGGTGTTCCAGGCCCAACCACAGGAGAAACCAAAGCTAAAAAGAGGAGGAGAATCTTGGACTGGAAACATGGGCGTAGGAAGAAACCTGCTGCACAGAAGGTTAAAAAGACTGAGGATCCGAAGGATAAAGGGAAAGGAAAAGAGATTGGGGAAAGTTCCAGGCAAGCCCAAGAAATGCCACCATGGGAGGAGCTGGATCGCAAACTGGCAAATAGTGACCTCATCGGACCTGCCGATGAAAACCTTTTTAATTACCCAGCTGAATCACAACTTCCAGTTAATTTAGAGCCTGCTGATGTGTGTCGGTGTGTATATATTTTTTGATGTATATTTAAGCCCCTTTTCTTTTACACTTTTAGCCAAGTTTTAAATTTATAAAACACGATATTCACTAACACTAAACACACATATGGGCAAGTGCACCCATCGTGGACGTAGTATAGTGTTGGTAAGATACCGAGGTCGTCCAAGGACACAAGAGCTTTTAATACCGGTTTATCCTCAACGTCTAATCAAATCAAAAAGTTAGAAAAATGTTTTAAACTAAGAAAAATAAAAACTAACTAAATGCTGAAAATAAAAATAAAATAAAAACAGATAGACAAGATGAATCACTTGGATCCGACACGTGTATTAGTATAACCTTTGATTATTTTCGCACTTGTTTAAGAGATTATCTTAGTTATTGTAGTAGGCCCCTCTTTTGAAGGCGACGTTACCCTCAACCCAGTAGTTTGAGTCAGCAAGGATACAATCCTAAAGGGTCGGATTATTGAAAGATAATGAATTAAGTTATTAATGCAAATTGTGGTAGGCCCCGCTTTTGGCGGTGACGTTACCCTCGGCTAAGTAGTCTGAGTCAGCAGGGATACAGTCCTAAATAGCCGGGTTATAGTATTAATAGTAGTTAACTTATGAGGGGGTCAAAGAGTTTGGATCCCCGCCATCCAATACCTATGGGCATTGAAGGAGATCCTACTAAATTTGACCCAGGTCCCAAGCAGGACCTCTAAACGCTGAACAAGGGCAAGACCCTTACCAAACCGTTCCCTTAACCCCCGACCAGGTAGCCAACATACCTCCATATAGACCGTGGAGATATGAATGGTGAAAATCTTTTATTTTATATAGACAGTGAAATAATGCCAAGACACCACGGACAAACGATAAGGAAAGATCACCTTCAACATAAGTAACTAGTTATTAAAGTCATTAATACAAAACCAAATAAAAAGTGCAAAAGATTAAAAATAAAAAGTATTATACTAAACACTTGTCTTCACCAAGTGATGCAAGAGACTTAGGCAAACATGGCCTTGATTGTCAAGAACTCTTACGATTAATCTTGGATCCCGAGACGACTCACACACTCTACGATGGACAATGGATGATAGTGGTGGATGATGGTGTTATGATGGTGGTGGGTGGTGGATGAAGTGTGAGAGAGGTGGTGTGCCAAGGGATGAGTTGAAATGAAGCCAAGCACTCCTATTTATAGGCTGAACAGAAGCCTGGGCACGGCCCCGTGTCCGCTGGACACGGCCCCATGCCCGTCTGACACTCTCTCTCTTCATTAATTGTAATTCGCAATTACAATAAATGCACCTGCAGCACTCTGACCACGCCCCCGTGTCCGCTGGGCACGGCCCCGTGGTGGGCAATAGAAGCTTCTACCACTTTGTCTTTTGTGCTAGGGCTGACCATCCTGGACACTGCCCCGTGCTCGCTGAGCACGGCCCCGTGTTGAGCTGGACACGCCCCGTGTCTGCTGGACACAGCCCAGTGTTCAGCTGGGCACAGCCCCATGCTCAGCTTTCTTCTTGTTTTTGCTTTGGGAGATGCTGTCGAGGAGTCGGGCATGCCACGTTTCTTCCTTTTCTTTGTATTTATGTTGGATTTAGCTGCATTTTTGCTTCTTTTGTTCATTTATGCTCTTTTAACCCTGAAAATATAAAAGGAAGACAAAAGCACACTTTTTCCAACATTAGTACTTAAAAAGGGTTAGTTTTATGCCTCATTTGATGTAATTTATATGTTGCATTTTACTCACATCAAATACCCCCACACCTGAATCTTTGCTTGTCCTCAAGCAAAACTCTTTAATATGTGGCTTACACTCCCAAATGGAATGGGTAGAAGAGAAGGTTTTGGGCTTGTCTTGAGTGTCGGGAATCCAAGATCTTTATTGGGTTTTATTTTTATACTATTTACAATCCTATTCGTTGTGATTTATTTAGAACGTTTCATAAGAGAAATTACTTATTTGGGCATAACATGCCTTTTTAAAATTTCATTTATATACAAGTTCACATACCTCACGGGGGATCACTCAACACTCGGCCGAAGGTGTATTTTTAGTGAATCACTCGAGAGCGGCATGGAACTTATTCCTACCATAAGCTTGCCAAGCAATCAATCCTCCTCCTTTTTAACTTTATACCTTTGTAAATATCAAGAGGACTTTTTTTTGGGTGAAGGGTTAGGCTTGGGCTAAAGGTGGGTGGTTGGGTTAGTGGTTAGTAAAAGGGCGAAAAGCGTAAAAAGCGTCGGTTTTCGTAAAACACTTTGTTTTTTTTTTCTTTTTTCTTCTTTTTTTTTCTTCACTTTTTTTTTATTCTAATGAAGCATTTTTCAAACAAGGTTTCTTTTGATGAGCTTGTTTGTTTATTGCTAACTTCATCTCTTTTTTTTTTCTTTTTTTTTCTTTTTTTTTTTGTGTCACAAGAAAACCGAGCTTTGTTACTAAAATAAAGGGTTTAAAATGGAAAAGGTTTTGGTGGGTAAAGGGTGTTTGTTTTGGGGAAAGAAACGAAAAGGTTTAGGCTCAAAGGGGTTAACTAGAGGGATTTTTGGGTAGGTGGTAAAAAAAAGAAAATTAATGGTGTAGAAATAAAAAGGGGTTAGTCCTAATGCCTCCATCATTTACTTACTCGGGTTTAAGTTGGTAAGGACAGGGAATGTATCGTCATGGCAAGTTCTAGAGTCGTAAGAAACCAAGCGGCTATTCACACAAGAAACGAAAAATGAGCATTTAGTTTAAAGATATGTATTTGTATGCTCAATAAAGGCTCAAAACTCACTTTTGTGGGAATGGGTTTTTAATGTGATCAAGTATATATAATCAAATTTTAATTAGACTTGTCATGCCTTTTCATAATTTTCTTATGTTGGTTCTTTTTATCACGACGCTATCGGTTGTAAATTTGTAAAAATATAACCTTTTTAGAACTTGTTATTCCCAAATTAAACCAAGACAAGTAAAAAAAAAACGAAAAGTTTTTGAAAAAAATTTTGGGGTGATTAGCGGTTCCAATAGAGTTTTGTTTAAGGCTTGTAATTAGGACTTGCAAAATTCAAGGTTTTAGCATCCCCCCACACTTAAATTACACATTGTCCTCAATGTGTTCCAAAAATAAGTTTATCGGTTGATTAAAATGTGTAAAAGTGGGTTAAAAACAAGATTTTATGTTACTGGGTAGCTGAACACGGGGTGGTGTTGGCTGAGCATGGCCCTGTGTCCAGACTGCCAGTACCAAAAGTAAACAGAAGGCTGGGCACGGGGGCGTGTTCAGTGAGCACGGCCCCGTGTCCAGGTACCTGAACTGGGCATTTCTGCAGATTTTTGGGCACGGGGGCGTGTTGGGTAAGCACGGCCCCGTGCTGAACTTGCTGTAATGAAGAAAAAATGTCGAGAGGCTCTGTTTTTGTGCTTGGGGTGTTGGTTCAAGCTTCCCTTAGTATCCTTCACCATCCCGAGTGTGTTTTATTCCTGCAAATTAAAACTAAACTAGAAAGCATAAAAGTTAAACTAATCTAAAGCTAAGGATAGTTCCGCGGAATGCCTCCGTGGTGCGCCACGTTTATAAGGGTCCTTGGCTAGACCCTCCTTATCGGGTGGTTCTGCCTCATCTTCAATTAGGGGGTCATTATTGCCAAAAGGATATTTCATTGAACGCTCAAGATCTATGCTCCTTTTGAATGCCCCTAGTTGAAGAGGTAGATTGTTGAATTTCCGGTTTTTCAAAGCTTTATGAGTTTGTACAAAAGGTTTTCCCAAGACTAAGGGGGCGTCATCAAGGATGACGAAGTCGGTTGGGATTACCATTTGATTTGTTTGAACCAAAACATCTTCAACTACACCGATTGATTTCATTACTTTTCGATCGGATAGAAAAATGGGAATTTGAAGTGGAGTAAAATCACTAACACTTAATTTTTCAAAAATGTAGTTAGGCATTATGTTAACACAAAGATCTTTATCAATGGTGATATTACTAATAAATGAATTTTGAAAGAAACATGGAACCGGTGTAATGTTAATTTCAAAAGGATCTTCTTTTATTAGCGAGGTTTGATCATTAGTTAACTTAACACTTACTAAGTCTTTGATTTTAGCACTAGTGTTTAACTCTTTTAAAAACTTGGCATGAGGGGTTACTAAACAATGATTTTCGAAAGTAGGTGACAAGAGATTAATTTCTTCAAAATTAGACTCTTCTTGAATTTTAGCATTATCGGACTCACCTTTTTCGTTGTTTAACTCATGTGTCGGTTTTTCACTTTCTTGTTCTTCCATTTTTATACTTTCAACTATCTCTACGTTATTATTACTTTTTAATTCTTCTCTTGCGCGGGATTCCTCTTCCCTTGCGCGAGATTCCTTTATATAACGTTCGATAGTTTTAAGTTGTTCTAATATCCTATTAGTCACTTCGGTGAGAGAAAAAGAATTTGGATCCTCAAAGCTTGAATCCGGTTGTTCGATCCTTGGCTCCTCATAATTCTCATATGAAGTAGATGGTTCACACCATTGTTCTTCATTGTAAGTATATGATGGATAAGGGTCGAAACTTTGTTCTTCATAGTACCCATATGAGGTGGGTTGTTCACGCCATGGTTCCTCATAATAAGAGTATGAAGGTGGTGGCTCATATCTTGAGTCTTCAAAGTATGAGTATGAAGGCTCATACCTTGGTTCATGAAAACATGAGTATGAGGGAGGAGGTTCATACCTTTGGTCTTCATAGGATGTGTATGAAGTTGATGGCTCGTACCTGGGCTCCTCATAGTAGTTGTATGAATTGGATGGTTGATATGAAGTATTATATTGAACCGAGCGTGCGTTACGACAATTAGTGCAATAATTACCCCTATTATCATCCTCATCATAGGTGTAGTTGTAACCTCTTGAGTATTGATCCATAAGAATCACTCAACAGACCACAACTGAGTCTCGGGACCAGAAAACAAAAATAAAGACGGAAACAGAAGCTGGACACGGCCCCGTGTTGGGTGAACACGGCCCCGTGTTCAGGGTCTGTATCTGGGCGTTTTAATTAAATTTACTGGTCACGTTGAGCACGGGGGCGTGTTCAGCGAGCACGACCCCGTGTTCAGGCTACTGTAAATGTAAACTAAACTATAATGCAAAAAAAAAAAAATGCGCGCGTTTTTTAAAAAGGTTTTGAAAAACTGATTAGGCCGTCGATTTTAAGCTTTCTTAAAATCCTTGTGTCCCCGGCAACGGCGCCAAAAACTTGATGTGTGTCGGTGTGTATATATTTTTTGATGTATATTTAAGCCCCTTTTCTTTTACACTTTTAGCCAAGTTTTAAATTTATAAAACACGATATTCACTAACACTAAACACACATATGGGCAAGTGCACCCATCGTGGACGTAGTATAGTGTTGGTAAGATACCGAGGTCGTCCAAGGACACAAGAGCTTTTAATACCGGTTTATCCTCAACGTCTAATCAAATCAAAAAGTTAGAAAAATGTTTTAAACTAAGAAAAATAAAAACTAACTAAATGCTAAAAATAAAAATAAAATAAAAACAGATAGACAAGATGAATCACTTGGATCCGACACGTGTATTAGTATAACCTTTGATTATTTTCGCACTTTTGCACTTGTTTAAGAGATTATCTTAGTTATTGTAGTAGGCCCCTCTTTTGAAGGCGACGTTACCCTCAACCCAGTAGTTTGAGTCAGCAAGGATACAATCCTAAAGGGTCGGATTATTGAAAGATAATGAATTAAGTTATTAATGCAAATTGTGATAGGCCCCGCTTTTGGCGGTGACGTTACCCTCGGCTAAGTAGTCTGAGTCAGCAGGGATACAGTCCTAAATAGCCGGGTTATAGTATTAATAGTAGTTAACTTATGAGGGGGTCAAAGAGTTTGGATCCCCGCCATCCAATACCTATGGGCATTGAAGGAGATCCTACTAAATTTGACCCAGGTCCCAAGCAGGACCTCTAAACGCTGAACAAGGGCAAGACCCTTACCAAACCGTTCCCTTAACCCCCGACCAGGTAGCCAACATACCTCCATATAGACCGTGGAGATATGAATGGTGAAAATCTTTTATTTTATATAGACAGTAAAATAATGCCAAGACACCATGGACAAACGATAAGGAAAGATCACCTTCAACATAAGTAACTAGTTATTAAAGTCATTAATACAAAACCAAATAAAAAGTGCAAAAGATTAAAAATAAAAAGTATTATACTAAACACTTGTCTTCACCAAGTGATGCAAGAGACTTAGGCAAACATGGCCTTGATTGTCAAGAACTCTTACGATCAATCTTGGATCCCGAGACGACTCACACACTCTACGATGGACAATGGATGATGGTGGTGGATGATGGTGTTATGGTGGTGGTGGGTGGTGGATGAAGTGTGAGAGAGGTGGTGTGCCAAGGGATGAGTTGAAATGAAGCCAAGCACTCCTATTTATAGGCTGAACAGAAGCCTGGGCACGGCCCCGTGTCCGCTGGACACGGCCCCGTGCCCGTCTGACACTCTCTCTCTTCATTAATTGTAATTCGCAATTACAATAAATGCACCTGCAGCACTCTGACCACGCCCCCGTGTCCGCTGGGCACGGCCCCGTGGTGGGCAATAGAAGCTTCTACCACTTTGTCTTTTGTGCGGGCTGACCATCCTGGACACTGCCCCGTGCTCGCTGAGCACAGCCCCGTGTTGAGCTGGACACGCCCCGTGTCCGCTGGACACAGCCCCGTGTTCAGCTGGGCACAGCCCCATGCTCAGCTGGGCACAGCCCCATGCTCAGCTTTCTTCTTGTTTTTGCTTTGGGAGATGCTGTCGAGGAGTCGGGCATGCCACGTTTCTTCCTTTTCTTTGTATTTATGTTGGATTTAGCTGCATTTTTGCTTCTTTTGTTCATTTATGCTCTTTTAACCCTGAAAATACAAAAGGAAGACAAAAGCACACTTTTTCCAACATTAGTACTTAAAAAGGGTTAGTTTTATGCCTCATTTGATGTAATTTATATGTTGCATTTTACTCACATCACCTGCTATCCCAGATCCTATTGTCAACCCCCGACCTCTACACGGAGAGCTGGAAGAATGGTGGACAACTGACTGGCAATTTCAGAATCTCTTGAATAACCCTAACACCTAATTCCCCCAGTTTGACCCTGAACCTGCACCAAACCCACCTATGAGCACAGAAAACTTGGCTGAACTCCGCCACTATGGTGAGGAACTGATGAACGCAGGAAATTGAATCCGGGAAGTGGGAGAACAAATCTCCTGGAAATACGACGAGAGGGAGCGTCGTTTCTGAAATGCCAGCAGACCGTGGTTGCGATGTGTGGTTATGTGTTTAATAATATAAAATAATAATAAATAATAAAAATATAATCATGTAAAATAACTTAAAATAAAACTTTTGTAAGATAACTGGTGTGTACGGATGCATACTAAAATATATAAAATATGAAAGTCGCAAAGTCGACAATTTTGGCTATACGCGTTGACGTGATTTTGTGCTATTACTTTATTGCGGTTGGTTGTTATTTATTTGTGCCAATAACTTGTATATATTGTTAATTATCAGATGGAACACGTTGTTAATGAACCAGTTAATGAAGTTAATCAATCGGAACACAATAATGAGGATCACTTTCTAAATCGGCAAGATAAAGAAAACATCGTCGCTCAGGGAATAGCCAATGCTATCCCGGCAATCGTCGCTGCTGTTAAAAGTCCTGTTGAGCCTTCACAAGCCAACCCCAGTAAACGCACACGCGACGATAGTTTTAGTAGCAGTGTAAATGGAGGCGATAACAATGATAATAATGTGATTCAAGCCCCAATACTCAAGAAGATGAAAGTTGCAACACCTGGTTGCACTTATAAGGAATTTCTTGCCTGTAAACCAGTCAAATTTGCAGGCAATGAAGGGGCGACTGCTGCACTGCGTTGGTTAGAAAAAACTGAAGCAGTAATTAAAATAAGTAAATGCGCCGAGGAAGATAAAGTCATGTATGCTTCTCACCTTTTCAAGGAAGAGGCATTAGAATGGAACACGGTGATGCAAGCTAAGGGAAGTGACATGGCTTATGCCATGGGTTGGGAAGAATTCAAGCGATTGGTGGAAAGGAAATTCTGTCCCGAGTATGAAAAAGAACAAATGGCAAATAAATTCCTGAGCCACCGGATGGTAGATGTGGACTGTAGAGGGTATACCTCGAAATTCTTCGAATATGCCCGAATTGTACCAACTCTGGCTTCGCCAGAACCGATACTTATTTCTCACTATATTTGGGGTTTAATTAGCGAGATTTGGGATATCGTCAAAGCTGCAAGGCCCCGTACAATTGACGATGCAGTGGAATTAGCCAACACTCTAACTGACGGGCTGGTGCGTACGTGAGAAGAAAACAGGAAAAAGGAGTTAGCCCAAAAGATTACCCAAGGATTTCGTGTGGGTAATAATAGAAACTTCAAGAAAAAGGGAACTGGGTCCTCTTCCGCCCCGCTATTTTGCGGAAATTGCAAAAAGAAACATTTTGGAAAATGTAGAGAAAATTGTAATTTCTGCAACATTCCGGGCCATCGGGAGGAGGAATGTAAGAAGAAATTAAAGGTCTGCTACAACTGTGGGGAAGCTAGGCATTTCAGACCAGAATGCCCTAAATTGATGAAGCCAATGGATAATAAGGCCAAACCTGCTGAAGGAACTAATAAGAAAAATGCAAGAGCCTTTCAGCTGACAACCCAAGAAGCCGATCTGATTCCGGATGTAATAGCGGGTACGTTCTTAGTTCACAACGTTTATGCGGAAGTATTATTTGACTCTGGTGCAAACCAAAGTTTTATAAATACTTCGTTCTGCCAAGCTCTTAATCTACCTTTAACCAGACTTAAGCAAATTTATTCGGTAGAAACGACAGATGGGAATTCTGTTTACATAGATACGGTTTTGCAAAAAGGAAATATAGAATTTTCAGGTCATAAAATTTCTGCAAACCTGTTACCTATGAATTTAGCTGGATTCGGTGTCGTATTAGGAATGGATTGGTTAGTAGCCAACCATGCTCGAATCCTCTGTGATAAGAATTCCATAGAAATTCGTGCGCCATCAGGAGAAATAATCATGGTTGCAGGAGATAAGCCATGCAAGCCAATGAAGTTCATTTCTGTAATGAAAGTTGCTAGTTATGAACGAAAACAAGGAATAGTGTATATGATTTCGGTAATCATTAGCACTAAGGGTAAGGAACTTAAGGAAATTCCTGTAGTATCAGAATACCCGGATGTATTTCCGGAAGAGTTACCAGGATTACCTCCAAATAGGGAAGTAGAATTTAGAATTCATCTAATTCCTGGAACTACACCCATAGCCAAGGCACCCTACCGGTTAGCACCTACTGAGATGTTATGTCACACCCCAACCGATGGCGGAATCATCGGGGCATGGCACTGAGCGAAACAGATTGTCCAGAAGTTTCCACAACAACTATTAATACTATTTAGTTAAATGATACGTCCCATACCGTATCCCAAATAATACAATCAATTATTACAGACAACATCTAGTCAAATAATTTTGTTCCGACAACTCAAATTTAAATAAATAACATAAATATTGTTCAGTGCTCCTAAAGACCCGGTCGGACAAGATCTACAGACAACTATGCTCTAGACGCTTGTTCCTGACAGACAACTATTTGTTGGGGGCCTCTAGAGCTTTATTCTAGCCTCGCTTTCCTAGCAAGCAAACATCTTAAACACCTGTCACATACGTTAAAATAAAGTCAATACATATAATGTAAAGGTGAGCATACAAGTTTGATAATAGCATATAGAGTTCGAAATAGTTTACGCATAACCAGCACGTACACAGAGGAAAACGAAGCATGTTAATTATCGACATGGATCTATCGATACCAATAACTGCGGGTTGACTGTCCGAGACAGTTCGCAATACATGATTACCACCATAATCCATGCAAGTAATTGTCCTTAACAACCCCTGTGTAAACGGGTGCTGAGTCCAAACTATAGTACTACGTCGTTAAGGCAAGTAGACAGCATTCCACGTGTAAACACAATCAACAAGCATTCATTTAGTCACGTAATACATGCGAATCGGTTATCGTTCAAATAACTGAGTAGTGTGTTTGATTGTGATTTTGATAAGTAACGTATGTAACACCCAAAAGTGCTAAAAGCAAAAAGGGATCGAGTATACTCACAGCGATTGATTGATGGATTGAAGGGAGCGCTTGAGAGTAGGGTTAGCCTGAATAGTTCGATAGTATAACGATGAGCAACATTCTACGTGTTACAGGTTAACAAGTGATGAAAGGGTCGAACAGCCTGGTCGATCGAACAACAGGTTTGATCGAACGGGTCGTTCGTTCGGCTAGACAATCCGTTCGGACAGTCTGTTCGATCGGCCGGTAGGCTCGATCGGCTGGACTATTCGAGTGGATTGTTTCTTCCTTTGAGTAGGATGTGTTTGTGTATGATGGTTTGACCTTTTGAAGTTTTCGTTGTAGTATTTGAGAACACTGAAGTGTTCTTACCTTTCAAGTCGATCGATCGAACGGTCTGTTCGATCGGCCGGCTTAACCGATCGGTTAGACACTTCGATAGTGAGTCCTCAGCTGGATGTCACTTGTTCGATTGAACAGCATGTTCGATCGGGTGGCACTCCGTACTACTACGAGTTGTAAATCGATTAAGTGTGGAAGCATAGCATCTCATGATCCGATGAGTAATGTTATCAAACAGCTCGTTCGATCGAACATCACCTCGTTCAATACTATACTTCATGAAATTGTCAAAGTGTGGGGCCACATGCTAGCCGATCGGCTGGCCTGGTCGATCGGCTGACATGTTCGATCGGTTGGGTTGTCCGTTCGGACAGCCTAACCGATCGGCCAGCATCCTGACCTGGTCGGCCTGTTCGTCTAACACTTGGCTGCTCTGATTATTTGACGTTATATTGAGGTAGTTTGACAACGAGCTGAACCAGGGAACCTTCGTTCTTACTTGTTTCTCCTGCTCGGACAGGAATCACCCAAGTCCGGCCGGTGAACGGTTCGGAACGGCGGTTTAACGTTTAACCCGAAGTCGGTGAACCTTGTAGATAGAACCCGGATCTTGAATCACACAACCATTTGAATAATTGGTGAGTTGGCTCAAGCTCCGTTTCTACCGGTTTGAAGGCATTGAGTGTAAAAGAGTTGAAAGAAAGTTGGAAATCCTTCTTTCAATCCTTACATCATGTAAATGTTTAGATCTGTGATAGATCTTAGCTTATTTATGTGGAAATCGGTTAGATCCGAGCTATTCATGGTGGATTGAGGCCAAGACATGATGTTCTTGAAGAACACCATGATGACATCATCCTAGAATGCTTAGAGCTTGATGATTTCACGGTTAGAAATCAAGATTTGAAAGATAGAAAGGTGTAGGAGCATGTTTTGATCAAGAAAGTACAAGATTTAGGATGAAAACTTACCAGAATCGGAAGAAATCTGAGAAAAGAGGAGGAGCACGAGCTGGTCGGTCAGAGAGTTTCCAAAAGTGGAAAGAATGACAATGACAGCCCTATTTATAGGCTCCAAAAGAGGAAAGGGCTGGCCGATCGGCCAGGCATCCCGATTGGACAGTCCGTCCGATCGGCTGGGCTGTTCGATCGGCTGACAGCCTGATCGATCCACAGCCTGGTTCGAGCGTTCGGTGCGATGATTTTTGAATTTCGATTTCGATTGAAGATGATACGGATACGATAGAGTTTCCTATTCAAATTACTTTTAATCCCAACCACTATATCTAACATACAATCATCTACATTCCATATTCGATTTCGATTGAGTTTGATTGAGTTTCGAGTTTCGATTGATTCGATTGAATACCACACAAAACATAAAGTAAGCACGCACAGGTAACACATAAGGCACACACACGTATAATAACAACCAAACTTCGCGTAATTCGAGTTTCGAGTTCGATTGATGATTCGATTAGCTTGATTATTGATTGATTAACTTTATCGCATTGTTACTTCCTACTATTCACAGTCGTAAGTCGGTTCGCGTCGATTAAACATTTGATTACTTCGATTTATTGGATTAACAACACTTACTACACATAATACGAATAAAAAATAAAATAGACTAATTACAGTCAAAGAAGTCAAAGTTGACTTGGACTTTGACTTTGACTTTGACATTCGAAAACACGGGGTGTTACATGTTAGAACTGAAAAAGCAGCTAGATGAATTGCTAAGTAAAGGATTCGTACAACCTAGTTCATCCCCTTGGGGAGCTCCAGTGTTGTTTGTAAAGAAGAAAGATGGTTCAATGCGAATGTGTATTGATCATAGGGAATTGAATAAGGTTACAATTAAGAATCGATACCCATTACCTAGGATTGATGATCTCTTTGATCAACTCCAGGGAGCTAGATATTTTTCTAAGATAGATTTGCGCTCCAGATATCATCAGTTGAAGGTACAAGAAGAAGACATACCTAAAACCGCTTTCAGAACGAGATATGGCCACTACGAGTTTACAGTTATGCCATTTGGACTAACAAATGCTCCTGCAGCATTTATGGATATCATGAATAGGATCTGTAAACCGTATTTGGATAAATTCGTAATTGTCTTCATCGACGATATACTTATTTATTCCAAAAGTCAGGCAGAGCATTGCGAGCATTTACATGCACTCTTAACCCTATTAAGAAAGGAAAAGCTTTACACCAAATTCTCAAAGTGTGAATTTTGGCGGCAGGAGGTACAATTTTTAGGACACATGGTGAATCACGAAGGTATCCACGTAGACCCCTCCAAAATAGAAGCAATCACCAAATGGAAGGTCCCGCAATCAGCTATGGAAGTTAGAAGTTTTCTAGGATTAGCTGGATACTATAGGCGATTCATTAAGGATTTTTCCAAGATAGCGGTACCATTAACTAAGCTAACTTGTAAAGCAGTTAAGTTTGAATGGGGCCCTAGACAAGAGGAATCTTTTAAGGGTTTAAAGCAAAAGTTAACAAATGCCCCAATTCTAGCATTACCCGAAGGAATAAAGAATTTTGAAGTTTACTGTGATGCTTCTAAGTTAGGATTAGGATGTGTGCTAATGCAACGCAAAAAGGTAATTGCGTATGCCTCAAGGCAATTGAAAACGCACGAGGAAAATTATACGACTCATGACTTAGAATTAGGAGCAATAATTTTTGCCCTTAAGATTTGGAGACATTATCTGTATGGAAGTAAGTTTACTGTTTATACAGATCATAAGAGTTTAAGGTATATATTTGGGCAAAAAGAATTAAACATGAGACAACGGAGATGGATGGAAATTCTAAGTGATTACGACTGTGATATTCAATATCACGAAGGAAAAGCAAATGTAGTCGCAGATGCCCTAAGTCGTAAGTATCAGGAAAAGCAAAAGCGAGTTCGTGCTCTTAGATTAAATCTTCAAGTAGATTTAATGGAACAATTGAGGAATGTTCAAGAAACAGCAATCAAGGATGATGCTGAAGGAATGAAAGGAAGGATAAAGGAATTAGAGCAAGGAACCGATGGGATTTGGAGGTTCCACAAGAAAAGCATTTGGGTACCTAAGCAAGGAAATTTAAGAGATAAGATTCTAGAGGAAGCCCATAAATCTAGATATACCATGCACCCTGGAAACAATAAGATGTACCAAGATTTAAGAAATAATTTCTGGTGGATAGGAATGAAAAAGGACATAGCTAGATATGTATCTAAGTGTCTGACCTGTTCACAAGTTAAGGCAGAGCACCAGAAACCTTCAGGGTTACTCCAACAATTAGAAATGCCTGTATGGAAATGAGAACTAATAACAATGGATTTTGTTACTAAGTTGCCTAAAACTAGAAAAGGTAATGACGCAATTTGGGTAATTGTGGATCGATTAACCAAATCAGCTCATTTTCTACCCATGAAGGAAACTTTCAGCATGGAAAGATTAGCCAAGTTATACGTAGACGAAGTAGTATCCTTACATGGAGTTCCACTCTCTATTGTATCAGATAGAGATAGTCGTTTTACTTCGCATTTCTGGACAAGTTTCCAAGAAGCCATGGGAACTAGGCTGAACTTAAGCACTGCATACCATCCCCAAACAGACGGAAAAAGTGAAAGGACGATCCAAACCCTGGAAGACATGCTCAGGGCATGTGTAATAGATTTTGGTGGAAACTGGGATAACCACTTACCCTTAATTGAATTCTCCTATAACAATAGTTATCATGCAAGTATCGAAGCTGCCCCATTCGAAGCACTGTATGGACGAAAGTGTAGAACTCCAGTTTGCTGGGCAGAAATAGGAGAAAGTCAATTATCAGGTCCTGAGATTGTGGAGGAAACCACCGACAAAATAACTCAAATCAAGGAAAGACTGAAAACAGCTCGAGATCGCCAGAAGAGTTATGCAGACAATCGGCGCAAGCCGCTGGAATTTCAAGTTGGAGACAAGGTACTCTTAAAAGTTTCTCCTTGGAAAGGGGTAGTCCGCTTTGGTAAGAAAGGAAAGCTAAGTCCAAGGTACGTAGGACCATTCCCAGTAATTCAGCGAATAGGACCAGTTGCCTATCGCTTACAACTACCAGAAGAGTTAGCCGGAGTACATGACATATTTCATGTATCCAACCTCAAGAAATGTTTATCTGACGAATCTCTGGTAGTACCTCTTCAGGATATAGAGGTAAATGAAAAGCTAAAATTTGTTGAGAAACCACTCCAAATAGAAGACAAAAAGGTTAAGTTTCTCAAGCACAAAAGACTAGTACTGGTCAAGGTTAAGTGGGAGTCAAAAAGAGGACCTGAGTACACCTGGGAGCTAGAATCAGAAATGAAGCGAAAGTATCCTCACTTATTTCAGTAAATCTCGAGGACGAGATTTTAAATAAGGTGGGGAGGATGTAAGGACCTGCAAAAATGTCCCAAAACGACCCGTAAGTAATATTCCGGACCCCAAAACCCTAATATTCATGAAAAATCAAGAAATTAAGAAAATTGGTTTCCACGCGGGCCGCGTAAGCCATAAGGTAAGGCTACGCGGGCCGCGACAACTTAAAATTCCTCCGAATAAGCGCTTAGGCCACGTGTCGCACACGTGGCGGACCTACCGGTGACACGCTAGCCCTACACGTAGACTAGGGGGCCCTCGCGGGCCACGTAAGACCTTGTTAAGGTTTACGCGGGCCGCGTAAAACTTGAAAAGTTGCTATAAATTGCCTGGCCCTGGGACTTGAATCTGTGTTCGAAAATTTAGATCAAAAACGTTTCTTACTGCTCAAATTCGAAGTTTTAAGTAGGGAAACGCTGCTACGAGTACAGGGTACTAACTCAATCACTGCTACGATACAATGTCCGATCGATTGAAACCGATCCGATGGATGTTTAAGTGCTGCCCGTATTTGGGCTATACTTTGTCATTCGTCGTGAGGGTTTTGATTTCGCGAGTTTATCGTAAATGTTGTATTAAGTTACTAACCTAGTTCGTGTGCATTGTTATTTAACTAGGTTACAAGGCTAAAATCAATAGGCAAAGTTCTGTCCAACTAAACTTGCAATGTGAGTCATTCTCTTTTTTATCAAATTGCTTTACAAAACCCTAAATGTTTTCTAGTTATGTTTTGCGGTGATTAAGTCTTTGCTAATTTTTAATTACTGGCAATATGTGGGGGTTTTGTGCACATTACTACTAACGATTTATCACTATTAGGTGGGCGAGCCTAATTAGTGATATGTCCACGGTCATAGATTCGGTCGAGTGACAGCTGAACCAGTTAATTATATAATAAGGGCAAATATAAAAACTCTTAATGCTGTAAATTTATAACAATGTGTCTTTTGTGCAAATTAAATGACTCGCCAGTATTTCCCCGCTAATAAAATCTTTTTAAAACATGTTTCAGGTGACTTACTATGAATTAAGGAAAAAGTGCTAGGTAGCACTAAAAAGCTTGAAGAGGTGGCTCAATAAAATAAATAAAAATGTTTTGTAAAACAAGGGATTTCCTCGTGTCCCTTTATTGTAAATTATGGGGTTTGTCCCAAATTGTGAAATAAAATAATTGGGCATTTTCAGTTTAAAAGATCCTGTCAAATGTTTCCGCTGCCAAATTAAATAATCAATACCACGGGTTTCTGTCCCGCGGTCTCTAGACCAGGTCACACCGGGCCAGGGGCCGTGATAGGTTAGGGTTGGGACCACAAATGTTCATGAGGGATAGTATTGGTGAGGTAGGAACTTGGGAGGGTGGTACAGGGTATGTGTAAAAATAAGGGGTACAAAATTAACGTGGGTAGTAATCTGTTATATCCATTGCCATCCTCAGCTAATTCATGCTTTTTCATTCTCCTTTATTCTGTATTTTATTTTCATGCTCCTTTGTCTTTGGGCTTCACATGTGCAGTTGACAAATGAGCGTCTGAGTTAAGGGTGCGGTTATAGGTAAATAAAAGCATGGAGTATGCTAAATCATGGGAGATATGAGGCATGGAGCTGGGGTTATAGGTAAATATAAAGGTCACATTTTCATAAAAAGTTGTTTCAAGTCCGTCAAAAAAGACGTATGTGTCGAACGGCACACTTGCCAAGGAATCGTGCTCGGGTTCTACGTGTAAAAAACAGAGGTGATTTAGTTAATTACATATTTCTTCATTAGATAGAATTTGTATACTTTGGATAGTTTATAAATTTTATACTTTGGATAACAAATTTGTAGATTATTTTAGGGATAAGGGGGTGGAAAGAATGTTCATCAATTTGGTACGAAAGACAAGACTGAATCTCATGTGTGTTCATTTTTCTTACATCACAAATTTGTAGATTAAAGTCATTTAGTACCCAAAACCTTTATGAAAAGTCAATGGTTCAAATAGATCCATGTTAATTATACCTATTTGAATCAGTCTATGTAAATTTATGTTTAGATAACTCGTAAGTTGGTACTAATGTTGATGTAGCAGGCTTATTTATTTTCATAGAACTATCTAATATAACAGATTAAATTTCTTTTTTATGTAAATTCAATGCTCTAGCCCATATCACACATGTGATACCTATATCTTTTGTCGTTAAACATTAAGCACCATGGAACTATTCCATCTACTCGTGTAGTTATTTATTTATCGGATGGTTATAAATAGATGGTGAATAATAACCAATCAATAGTTTATAAAGTCTACCTACAATTTGACAACCCGTGATTAAGTTTTCGAAGAGTTTATAAGGGTGTAGGGAGTGGTTAGACAGTTGAAAGTGGTAAACTTCAAAATCAACCAATGAGAGTGTGCCATGTCATTCAACCTTAATTGTTTAAACTATTCTCAAAAGCGTTGGCAATGGTTAAACACTTCATGAATTGGTAAATTATTTAAAAAAAAAATATGTGATTGGTTGAGATGGCATGGACCCCACCACACATCACTCTCTCTCTCCCTTCCCTCCCTTCACCGCGTCGGTGTACCTTCACCGAAATCCTTTACCTTTGATCGGTAAACTTATGTTTGCGGTGGTGTTCCCGATTGGTAAACTAACTTTACCGCATGAAACCGCACCCACTCCGTATACCCTCACTCTTTCATAGCCAAGACATTTAATACGTCATACTTTTTGTATGATATTATTTACGTAATAACAGAAAAATAGTTTTTAATATAAACTTTCTCGAGTCTGAGAAGGAATCACGGGTGATAACCATATATTATATATACAAGTATAGATATATAGATATTATACACAATTTGAATTTGAATTGAATTTCAACAAAGAACTGAAGAAGCTTCATCCCCTTGGGTATCTCAGCAGCACCAGACCTACGAATCGAAGAAGCTTGGAGCACAAGGTATGATCTTTATCATCTCCCCACAACTAATTACTTTAATCTACCTTCCACATTATCTAATCAAGTATCAAATCTCTCAAAACATCTCAACTTTCAGCCCCAATCGAATAATCTAGGGTTTCACTGTTTCCAGTAACACACCATAATCCATTCAACTGAATCAATCCGATTACGTCAATGGCGACTGAATCATCAGAAGGAGAAGAAGAAACGAAACTGACGGGCGGAACCCCGCAGCTGGTGGTGGACCGTGACCTCCGTGAGATGGCCAAGAACGCCGCTTGGAGTGTAAGCTCTTGTAAACCCGGCAATGGTGTGTCGTCTCTTCGAGATGATAATTATGAAACCTACTGGCAGTATGCAAGTTTTCCCTAATTTTTATTGTTTTGTGTGTGTAGTAGGGCTGCACATGAACCGAACTGTTCATGTTCATTTGTTAAGAAATATGTGTTCACAAGTTGTTCATGGACACTTACCGAACGAGACTTTATGTTCGTGTTCGTTTTCGTTTGTTAAGGAAGTGAACTTGTTCATATTCATTTGTTAATTTTAGGCAACAAACAAAAACGAATGTTGATGAATACAAATAAGCACAAACTACTATTGATGAACACAAATGGAAACAAACGAACACAAACAAAAGTTCATGAGCAGAATATATAATACACTACACTTATTAAATCTTTTGTTTGTCGGGATTTTCAAGTATTTAAATAAAACATAAAAACTAAAAACACTAATCAACGAACATGTTACCGAACGTTCTCGAGCATAAATGAAGTAATGAACGAATGCGGCCTCTGTTAGTGTTCATGTTCGTACATTTAACTAAACGAACGATATTTCTTGTTTGTGTTTGTTTGTTTTATAAACGAACAAACACAGACAAACTTCGCACCGCACGGTTCACGAATTGTTCGCCGAACATTTGGTTCGATTGCAGCCCTGTGTGTGTTGTTTGAAGTTGTGTTTGTGATGGTTGTTTGGTTGGTTTTGGATTTAGATCGGATGGTGCGCAACCACACCTTGTTAATATTCAGTTTCAGAAGAAAGTTAAGCTTCAAGTAAGTTTTGTATAGGTATCTTTCTTTGTTAGATGTTTGTTCATGTGTTGTGTGAATTGTTATGAACGCTAAGTGGTTTTGTTGTTTGTTTAGTTAGTGGCACTTTATGTCGATTTTAACCTTGATGAGAGTTATACGCCTAGTAAGGTTTCAGTTCGTGCTGGAGATGGTTTTCATAACTTGAAGGTATTCGGAAGATTTCCGATCTTTGGCTTTTTATAACTATGTATGGAAGTTATTTATTTATTTGTTTTGTTGTTGTAGGAGATAAAAACTGTTGAACTTGTCAAGCCAAATGGTTGGATGAACATACCTTTATCTGGCAATGATCCTCGGTATGCGATACTGGTTAAATTTATGTTTTTTAATTATTACATTTTTTTTTCTTGTTAGTCTTCCTTTTTAATGTGTTTGGTTCATCTGTCGAATGCTTGAATTCTTCTTCATATCATTAAACTTAATCTCATCAGTTGTAATCTCTTTTGGGTATCAAAAGCTTACAAATTGTGCATAATTTACTGATTTATGTTCGTGTTATGATTATTTTGTTGTGGCAGGGAAACTTTTGTAAACACGTTCATGCTGCAGATCGCTGTATTGTCAAACCATCTCAACGGGCGGGATACGCACGTCCGCCAGATAAAAGTTTTCGGACCACAACCGTGAGTAATCATTCTCTTAACTAAATTTTCTAGAGATTGCAGTTTCGATCCATTTACCTGTATGAACAGGCCGATACAGGTTATGTTTTATCTCTAACGGGTCAAAATAAAGTTAACGGGTTGAAAGTCGCAAAAGTGTATTTTTAAAACATAAAATCTTTTAATTATTCTTTTTCTTCCAAAAGCTCAAATATTATTGAAAAACAATATCGACTTTATAATCGATTTGAATCGTGGGTTATTAATAAAAAAAAGCCTTAAAATATTTGGCCAAAAAGCGTTTTCATTCAACCTGACCCGACCCAACCTGATGCCATTCATACAATAATCACTAAACTCATTTTGATTTGCTACCCAACCTGTGTGACCCCCCCCCCAAAAAAAAAAAAAAGAAGTGATGAATGTTTAGCTTGAGAATCTTGTTTTGTGGTGTGTTGCAGGAACCCTATACCAAACCAACCATTTCAATTTACTTCAACAGAATTCATTACTTACTCAACTATCAGATGAGGAACCTAAATTTGCCTGCCCAATTAAGTGCAGTACCATCTTAAGTTTAAAGTCAATTGTGTGTGAATTTTCTATCTTTTTCTTGTTGGAAAGAACGTGTACTGTACAACCAACATCAAGCATTTCTTTGTTCTTTTCGACCGTGTTGTTGGAAAGAACGTGTACTGTACAACATCATGCATTTCTTTGTTCTTTTCGACCGTTTTACATTTTGTCAAGAGTATTCAACCAGTGATACATATGATTTTTTTTAATTAAAGTTAATATTTAGATTTGCCTTCTGAACGATTGTACTTGTCTTTTATTTCTTGGTTTTAAAGACACTAGAGGCGCCCTACGAAAACGCATCATGGGCTTGAAATTACTAAATAGTTTTCAATCAAATTCATCATAGTTAGGGTACGTAAGGGGCTGATATGTAAAAACAACCAAAGCTATGAAGAAATTATGAAATGTATATGAGAAACGTATTTTCTTGTTGCATATAGATCTAACTTGGTTGTACCTAGGGTAACACCTCGCGTATGTGGTTGGGTTTTAGGAGCAACATAATGTCTTTGAACGCCTCACTCTTTTTAAAACCAAGTTTTCATCACTAATTGCCATTGTTATAGTGAAATGTAAGAAATAGATGTGATGATTTCACCTTATTATTTATTTGAAAATAAAAAAGAAGTTGAACTTCTGTTATGGTACAAATAGTAGGACCAAGGTTGTAATATTGTAATAATGTAGGGGTCAATTGTAAGCACATGTTAGTTAGTTTGGTATGTCGACTCTATAATTACAGGAGCTGAACAATATGAAATGGTATCGATGATTTGAGATAAACTTCTTCTTTTGTGTTTCTTCTCTACAATTGATCAATAATCTGATAGGTATCAATTCTGTATTTATCATTTGTAAAGGATAAAAATTAGAGAAAAAATATAGCTTAAAACATAAAAGTTTGCTCATAGTTGTGGTTAAAAGCAAAAAAAAAATAATAATAATAATAATAAAAAAAAGTTTTACTATACTGAAGTTGTAATGATCAATGCATAGTCAACCATTATCTTTATAAAAGGAAAAATTACAAAAGTAACCATTGACTAAAACTATTATCAAATTTGACGACCTCTTGCGTCCTTGGAGTAACGTATCATGCGTCTTTCAATCACAGGATACGTCTTTAGAGTAAAACCCAATAAAAAATGAACACGTGGCCATCATGACTTTCAAAAGGGGCGTGGATGCGTCTGGGAGGGCATGAGATGCGTATGGCCCACCTGCAACATTTGAAACGACACGTGTTCTTTTTTTGTTAGGCGTTTGAGATGTCTGCATATAAACGTATCCCATACTTGATGCGCCGCTCCAAGGATACGTGAGGTTGCCAAATTTGAAAATAGTTTTGGTCAATGGGTATTTTTTAATGTTCCCTTTATAAAACGCTATTACAAATTATTATATATAAAATCAACAAATTATTTACACAAACTATAATTCAGCATGGCAAAATTGGCACAAGTGTAATTAAAACGGTGCTTGTTGCGTAAAAACTGCTTTCTTCTTGCGAACAAACTACCATTGTAAAAGTATTTCATGTATACAAGATGACAAGAGTATACAATGTCCAACATACGCTTTCTATACACACTTTTATTCAACAAAAACGTATAGGTGCATTGAAAATCACGACAAACTTGTGAAGCTAGAAACCCGAAAGTATACGGATACTTTGTATCAGCAGCACAATATACGTGTATACCGGTTAAGGCAGGCTAAACTTTTCCAGCTTTCTCAGCCTCAAGCTTCCTAAGTGTTGTCGAACTCAGTTTTTCTCCACTCGATTCTTCAGATACCAGATTCACAACTTCGATCTGCACATATGAAGATCCTATTTATGAATTATGATGCACGTTACAAAATTATAGAGCATTTGCATTTAATTTGCAAAACACGTGCCTTTAGTTGTGACAGCTCTCTCTCGGCTCTCTTCTTGTTGACCGATAATCCACCAGGTAGCGTCTCCTTGCTGTCATGCCAAACAAGGGTCAGGTTTAACTTGTAATGGGTTGGGTTGGGTCAACCTAATATTTTGGTAGAGGAGCTAACCTGACAACAATAGCCTCAAGATCTTTGTCTACAATTGAAGGACCGTAAGGATCTGTAATGGGTTCAACTTGTACTACCAGCTCAGGCTTGATAGACTGAAATAAGAGAACGTATTAATGCAGAAAAAAAAAGGCAAATTGGATTTAAATAATCAAACCTGGCTGTTTTTGGCCAATAATAATCCAACTGAGTTTATTCATGCCAGTGGTCCAACCTTTTTTATTTTGTTTGTATAATGGTCCGCCGTTAAAAATAACTCTACGGAGTTAAGTTTTTTTTTCCGAATTACATACCGATGTTTTAGGGCTTTTGATCAGAATGAGGATACGAGTTGACTGATGTAAAATTTACCTCGAAACGGTGCTCCAAATGGGTTGATTTTTGTAAATTGGAAGTTTAAACACCCGAATTGAAGCATCGTTTTCGTCGTTTGGAGCACTGTTTCGAGGTAAATTTTACAGCAATCGACTCGTTTCTCGTTCTAATCAAAAGCCCAAAACATCAGTTTGTAAGTTTGTAAATCGGAAAAAAACTTAACTCCGTTATGTTTTTTTAACGGCAAACCATTATACAAAGAAAATGAAAAGGTTGGACCACTGGCGGGAATAAACTCAATTGGGATTATTGGCCAAAAACAGCCAGGTTGGATTATTTAAATCCAATTTTCCGGAAAAAAAAAAAATTAATAGAAACAAATACCCAAACAAGAGTAACCGGTGATTTCCTCTCAGAAAAAAAAGACTAATATAGAAACTAAAAATTGCTGGTATTCTTTATTAAATTAGAAAATGGATTAGTATGGAAAACTATAACATAAAAGAAATGAAGCAAATAGAAAATCATGTACCTTAATGTAATCTTCAACATTTTTCATTCTCTCTTCAATAGGCATAATAAGATCTGCAAACTGCAAGAGTTGGTACATCAACATCACATTACATAAGTATCGGAAATTGGTTCCAGAGCTCGAAAAATATCGAGTGAGCTCAGTCATAATGGAGATATGAAATGAGGGGTTCACTGGAAAAGACATTTCAGGTTTCATATAGTTCCTATGTGGGACAAGAAATTACCATCAAAATCCCTTCTCTTTTGCCTATAGATTCAATCCGAAAGTACACATTTATATTATGTTATTTTGGAAATATTCCCAACAATCCCCACCATTTTCAAAATAGACTCATTAACTGTTTAGAAAAGACAGGCAAGGCACGTAGATTCTAAATTCCGTAGGGTGTTATGCATAAATAAAGGTGAAATATTGCATCTTCAACCTTTATGTAGTGAAAGCGCTCAAGTCTAACTAGGGTAAGAGTGGCTGAACTAAAAGTCATTGAACCATCTTCCTATATGTGTTAAGATGTGATACGCGTCACGCATATCACTTTTCTCATTCATTCAATCAATCACTCTAAGCCAACACATAGGAAGTGTTCCTACTTTCTCATTCATTTATTCATTCAATCAATCACTTCTTATTTTAATGCTAAAGAACACTGTTGTACTATAAATCATAATCCACAGGTTCTCTATGTGTATTTGAGTACTTGTTTCATGGTGGCAAGTCAAATATATAAGAATTTGCACGTATAAAAAAACAGAGAAGGATCAAGGTCCAAACCTGTTTCTTGGAAATCATAGGTCCATCACAAACACCAACAACAATTCGATCCCTAGCCAACTCCGCAGCTGCCTGTAACCAACAACCAAATCCACCACAACTCAAAAACTAACAAAAATCTCATCCTACGCTTATTATGTGTAACATGAAATAAACAAATACAGATCGTTGGCAACAACCTTGAGGAAAAGTCGATGACCATCATGTAAGCGATCAAACGTGCCACCTAGAACAACAGATCCATATGAATTCGGCGGAGAAATAGTAGACAAATCAGACGCAAGCTCTGGATTCGGGTCCTCCACAATTGTCATTTTATCCCAGCTCTTTGATATCCGATTCCTGCTCTATCAATAATAATTTTACATTTATCACAAATCACTTACACAGGTACAACTTCATTAACACAAAATAACAACATAAATACATTATTGGACGCAAAATAAATGTCATTTAACTGCACGTAGAGTACGGATTTGAACAAAGTGAGTGCAGCTGGTATCATATGGACCACTACCTCTTCACCCTCTCATTCATCATCGTACAGCAAAAAAAAAAACCACATGCTAAAACAGAGAAATTAAAGCAGAGCAAAAAAACCACATGCTACAACAGAGATCGAATCAACACTAGTTTGAAGCTCCATAAATTCACACTCACCGGAACAAATTCATTTCATCGATTTTGTAAAAATCACCGCATAAATACATCGTTAGAACGAATTTCATTTACTCAATTACACTAAACAAAATCATGAACAACGCATATTAGATTAGGAAATTGAGAGCTATTTAATGCAAAATACCTTACAGATTCAGATTGAAATGAAGTTTTTTTGCAGAATCCTAGGGTTTGGAAGGAAGCGAAGAGAGTTAGATTAGGTGGTGAATAACGCCCACCAAGAAAGAAAGAAAGAAAGAAAGAAACAGAAAATATATATTGTTGAATACAAAGTTACATAAGGGTGACATAAAGAGGCTAGAATTGTTTCATCCATGTAAATAGAAAGTCTGGTGGGGTAGAATTGTTTCATAAATGATCATCTATGTACCTTTTTTTTACTTTAAATTTTATGTTAGATATACATTTGATTTAACAAGTATATTTTTTCGCGCGTTACGACGGAATCTAATTGGTATCAGTTCCGTTCGCTACCGTATCGATACGGTACCAATACTCAGTACACTCATATAGCAATCGAAAGGAAAAACTCCAAAAGTACAATACCGACAATTGGTATAATTTAACGACCACGTCTTATTTAAAGGATACGGGTGAAATTGAAAGTTAGAAAAAACACAAAAAGACATAAATCACAAAAATTGGCTCATTTTAGCATAGATAGAGTGGCTTATTTTAGCAGAAGGAGATGGTGCACTTTAGCACCACCTCACTATTCACAAGCATGAAGTTTGTTATATGATAATATAATATAACTAGGTGAGATACCCGCGCTATGCGGCGGGGTATCTCGTAAGAAAGGTGGTGAGTGCATTTTTAGGTTCGATAAAGTATCAGTGTGATATTTGTACTCGGTATGTAACCAAAAGATGTACATCTAAAAGGATATTAACACATGTTTTACAATTATCGAAAACTATATATAGAAACAAATACCGGTACAAGTGCCATTGTTGTTCGGCAGAGCATCGGTTCCATCACTGGCATTCACTATTGTATATGGTAAAAAAAAACTTTATTGCCAATAGAACTTTATATTCAATCACTTTTATACACTCATGTCAAGAAAACAACAAAAAAGAATACGATACTGGTACTGATGTAGTTTGAAAAGTATTGGTTAGATTTGTCACAGTAAAGAACAAAAAAAAGTTAACTATATTTACTCGTTCGATTAAAAGTTTTATCAGATAAAAATAAGTGTTGCAATGGTGTATTCAAAATTTTATATTATGTTACTCAAGTAACAAAAAAAGGTAAACGGTGTAGCTATATTGATGTGCGTGAAGTGTGTTACATTTTTGATATATATTTAAGCCCTTTTTACACTTTTAGCCAAGTTTTAAATTTATAAAACACGATATTCACTAACACTAAACACACATATGGGCAAGTGCACCCATCGTGGACGTAGTATAGTGTTGGTAAGATACCGAGGTCGTCCAAGGACACAAGAGCTTTTAGTACCGGTTTATCCTCAACGTCTAATCAAATCAAAAAGGTTAGAAAAATGTTTTAAACTAAGAAAAATAAAAACTAACTAAATGCTGAAAATAAAAATAAAATAAAAACAGATAGACAAGATGAATCACTTGGATCCGACACGTGTATTAGTATAACCTTTGATTATTTTCGCACTTTTGCACTTGTTTAAGAGATTATCTTAGTTATTGTAGTAGGCCCCTCTTTTGAAGGCGACGTTACCCTCAACCCAGTAGTTTGAGTCAGCAAGGATACAATCCTAAAGGGTCGGATTATTGAAAGATAATGAATTAAGTTATTAATGCAAATTGTGGTAGGCCCCGCTTTTGGCGGTGACGTTACCCTCGGCTAAGTAGTTTGAGTCAGCAGGGATACAGTCCTAAATAGCCGGGTTATAGTATTAATAGTAGTTAACTTATGAGGGGGTCAAAGAGTTTGGATCCCCGCCATCCAATACCTATGGGCATTGAAGGAGATCCTACTAAATTTAACCCAGGTCCCAAGCAGGACCTCTAAACGCTGAACAAGGGCAAGACCCTTACCAAACCGTTCCCTTAACCCCCGACCAGGTAGCCAACATACCTCCATATAGACCGTGGAGATATGAATGGTGAAAATCTTTTATTTTATATAGACAGTAAAATAATGCCAAGACACCACGGACAAACGATAAGGAAAGATCACCTTCAACATAAGTAACTAATTATTAAAGTCATTAATACAAAACCAAATAAAAAGTGCAAAAGATTAAAAATAAAAAGTATTATACTAAACACTTGTCTTCACCAAGTGATGTAAGAGACTTAGGCAAACATGGCCTTGATTGTCAAGAACTCTTACGATCAATCTTGGATCCCGAGACGACTCACACACTCTACGATGGACAATGGGTGATGGTGGTGGATGATGGTGTTATGGTGGTGGTGGGTGGTGGATGAGGTGTGAGAGAGGTGGTGTGCCAAGGGATGAGAGAGAATGAAGCCAAGCTCTTCTATTTATAGGCTGAACAGAAGGCTGGACACGGCCCCGTGTCCGCTGGACACGGCCCCGTGCCCGTCTGACACTCTCTCTCCTCATTAATTGTAATTGCGAATTACAATTAATGCGCCTGCTGTACTTTCACCACGCCCCCGTGCCCGCTGGACACGGCCCCGTGGTGGGCAATGGAAGCTTCTACTGGTTTGTCTTTTCTGCTGCTTCCTGGGCACGCCCCCGTGTTCGCTGGACACGGGGCGTGTTCAGACTCTGTTTCTTCTCTTTTGCTTTGGGAGGTGCCGTTGAGGGTCCGGGCAGTCTACTTTTGTTCCTTTTCTTGTATTTATGGTAGAATTAGTTGTCTTTTTGCTTCTTTTGTGATTTTGAGCTCATTTCATCCTGGAAATACAAAAGGAAGACAAAAACACTCTTTTTCCAACATTAGTACTTAAAAAGGGTTAGTTTTATGCCTTAATTAATGTGATTTATATGTTGCATTTTACACACATCAAATACCCCCACACTTGAACTTTTGCTTGTCCTCAAGCAAAACTCTTTAAATGTGGCTTACACTCCCAAATGGAATAGGTAGAAGAGAATGTTTTAGCTTGTCCTAGAGTGTCGGGAATCCAAGGTCTTTATAGGTTTTATTTTTATTTATTTACAATCCTATTCGTTATGATTTATTTTGAACTTTTCATAAGATGAATTACTTATTTGGGCATAGCATGCCTTATTAAAATTCCATTTATATACAAGTTCACATACCTCACGGGAGATCACTCAACACTCGGCCGAAGGTGTATATTTTTAGTGAATCACTCGAGAGCGGCATGGAACTTACGCCTTCCATAGGCTTGCCAAGCAATCAATCCTCCTCCTTTTTAACTTTTTACCTTTGTAAATATCAAGAGGACTTTTGGGGTGAAGGGTTAGGCTTGGGTTAAAGGTGGGTGGTTGGTTAGTGATTAGTAAAAAGGGCGAAAGTCGTAACAAGCGTCGGTTTTCGTGAAATACCTTGTTTTTAGTGACTTTTTATTTTGAAGTATTTCTCCAAACAAGCTTTTATAGCTTTTGTTTGTTTTTGACTTCATCATCAAATTTTATATATATATATATATATATTTTTTGATCGTCACATAAAAAGGTGAGTTTACGAAAAAGCGAGCTTGTTACTAAAATAAAGGGTGAAAAATAAAAAGGTTTTTGGTGGGTAAAAAGGGTTTTGGGGTAATGAAATGAAAGGTTTAGGCTCAAAGGGGCTATCTAGGGGGATTTTGGGTAGGTAAAAAAAAATGAAAAATAATGGTTTTGAAAGAAAAATGGTTAGTCCTAATGCCTCCATCATTTACTTACTTGGGTTTAAGTTGGTAAGGACCGGGAATGTATCGTCATGGCAAGTTCTAGATTTGTAAGAACCGAGCGGCTATTCACACAAGAAACGAAAAATGAGCATTTAGTCTAAATATATATATTTTTATGCTCAATAAAGGCTCAAAACTCACTTTTGTGGGAATGGGTTTTTATGTGATCAAGTATATATAATCGAATTTTTAACTAAGCTTGTCATGCCTTTTCATAATTTTCTTGTGTTGGTTCTTTTTATCATGACGCTATCGGTTGTAAACTTGTAAAAATATAACATTTTTAGAACTTGTTATTCCCAACTTAAACTAAGACAAGTAAATAAAAAAATGAAAAAGTTTTTGAAAAAAAAAAATTTGGGGTGTTTAACGGTTCCAATAGAGTTTTGTGTAAGGCTTGTGTTTAGGATTTTGCAAAATTTCAAGGTTTTAGCATCCCCCCACACTTAAATTACACATTGTCCTCAATGTGTCCAAAAATAAAGTTTTTGGTTGATTAGAATGTGTAAAAGTGGGTTTAAAAGCAAAGTTTTGTGTTACTGGCATCCTGGACACGGCCCCGTGTTGACCGGGCACGGCCCCGTGGTCAAGTGCCAGTAACAAAAATTAGAGAATTGAAACAGAAGCCTGGACACGGGGGCGTGTCCGCTGAACACGGCCCGTGTCCAGTTACCTGAACTGGGTGATTTTCTGCAGGGGGCTCAGCACGGGGCCGTGTTGGTTGGGCACGGCCCGTGTTGAGCCTTCTGTGATGGAGATTTTTGTCGGGTTGCCCTGTTCTTCGTGCATGGTTCCATTTTTCTCGTTCCCTTTTTCATCCATTACCACCATGAGTGTGTTTTATTCTGCAAAAACTAAAAGATTAAACTAAACTAAGGATAGTTCCGCGGAATGCCTCCGTGGTGCGCCACGTTTATAAGGGTCCTTGGCTAGACCCGAGTTAAGGCTATATATCTTCTGAGTGGGATGCCTTACTTCCCATGTTACACCGTCGGAGAGCAGCATCCAAGCTTGAATCAATAACCTTCATGTAGTTTACTGGGTCGTCGTCCTCTATTCTTTTCCCAACTCCGAATTTCACTTCATCATCCCATACCTCAAAGTGAGTGTCCCGTCATTCATGTCTACCACTGCTTGTGCTGTGGCAAGGAAGGGTCTCCCTAGTATAAGGGGGACCTCGGTGTCTTCCTCCATATCGAGTATGACAAAGTCAACTGGATAAACGAATCTGCTTACCCTTACCAAGACATTCTCGATGACACCTTGTGGGAACTTGACGGATCGATCAGCGAGTTGTATGCTTATCTTTTTAGGGCTCGTGGTTCCCAAGCCAAGCCTTTTGAACATTGATAAGGGCATGAGGTTAATGCTAGCCCCTAGGTCGGCCAAGGCATTGCGAACGGGCGATTCCCCTATTGAGCATGGAATCGTGAAACTTCCGGGATCGATTTTCTTTTGGGGTAGTTTATTGAGTACGAGGGCAGAGCATTCTTCGCCTAAATTAACTAATTGCAAATTTTCAATTTTCTTTTTATGTGTAAGGAAGTCCCTCATAAATTTAGAGTATTTGGGCATTTTAGTTAGGACTTCGATAAAAAGGAATATTGACATGCAATTGTTTTAACAGACTTTCGAATTTTGCGAATTGCTCATTGGTCTTTTGACGAATTAACCTACCGGGGTACGGAACTCGAGGAGCCTTGGTAGGCTCTGGTGATGGAGGAGAGTTCTTTTCCTGCAGAGGTGTTGGTATTGTCTCTTCCGTAGGTGGCGGTACTTCTGCAGGCCCCACGGTACGGTTTCGTAGTGTGATGAGGTGAACTTGCGCCTTTGGGTTTGTTTCGGTATTGCTACGTAATGCGCCTTGCGGTCTCTCGGAAAAGTTTTGAGCTATTTGATTTATTTGTTTTTCTATGTTTTGAATGCTAGCTTGTTGATTCCTAAAATTAGACTCTAATTGTAGAAATCTTTCCGAGTTTTTCTTATCAGTGTCAGAGACGAGGTGAGATATAGTATCTTCGAGCCTTTCTCGTCCACCTTGTTGTTGAGTGAAATTTTGTGACTCATTTCTTGATTGCTGAAAGTTTGTTCGTTGGGTTTGTTGGTTACTACTATTGCCGGGTTCCCTCCAACCAAGGTTTGGGTGGTTTCGCCATCCTTGGTTGTAAGTTCCCGATGGAGGACCCGACGGCCTAGGTCTATTATCAATGTAGTTTACCATTTCTTGTTGATCGTCCGTTTCTTTCATGCAACTCCAATTTTCATGTGACCCACCACACCCTTCACAAGCCATAACCGAGACTGTTTTTGTCATTTCTAATTCTTTTATTTTTGAAGAAAGGGCCTCGATTTGGGCTTGTAAAGAAGTGCTTTCGTCGACCTTATGGGCGCCCGGGGCGATAGACTTATTTCCCCGGGGGGTGTGCCATTGAAAATTGGTTTGAGCAATTTCCTCAATCTGATTATATATTTCGTGTGGGCGTCGGTTACCTAAAAGTCCCCCGGAGCTAGAATCAAGTGTCTGCCTAGTGTGTGGCAACAATCCATTGTAGAAAGTGGATACTTGTTGCCATATTGCGAGGCCGTGATGGGGACACTTGCGTAATAGCTCCTTGAACCTTTCCCAAGTTTCATATAAGGATTCCCCGTCCTCTTGTGAGTATGTATTAATTTCAGTCATTAATTTAGCAGTTTTAGCAGGAGGGAAATACTTATATAGAAATTTTTGGGCTAGTTCATCCCAGGTGTTTACCGAACCAGCTGGGAGGGCGTTGAGCCAAGCTTTCGCCCGGTCTTTTAGTGAGAATGGAAACATACGGAGGCGGATGGCGTCGTTTGATGCTCCATTGATCCGAAAGGTATCACATATTTCTAAGAAATTAGTTATATGTAGATGGGGATCCTCGTCCGCAAGCCCGTGGAAGGTTGCGGAGTTTTGGAGCATTTGTATCAAATGCGGTCGAAGCTCGAAGTTATTGGCTTCGACATTCGGAGCATTGATAGCGGCGCCTAGATTACCTACGGTGGGCCGTAGATAATCCATAAGGGTACGTTGGTCCGCCATTGGAGGTGGATCACCCGAAACCTTCTCTTGGTTTTTTGCTTTTAACCTTTTTCTGAGAAAGTGTTCGGGTTCTTCTAATGGTTCTTTTATGTCTTTATTGGAACTGGAGCTCATACACTACGAGAGGTTGGCGTCGGGTTCCAAGTCCTGCAATAAAAAAGAATGTTGGTCAGAAGGTTCACCACGGCCCCGTGTTGAGCGAACACGGCCCCGTGGTCGGAATTACAGTGATTGTTTTTCAGATCCCAGTTACTAGAAGTTGGACACGGCCCCGTGTTGCACCGGCACGGCCCCGTGGTCAGCCTTCTGTAACTTGAAAAACAAAAAACTGCCAGTAACAATGCTGAGCACGGCCCGTGTCCGACCAGGCACGGCCCCGTGCTGAGCTCTGCAGAAGCTGAAAAATTAAGAAAAAATCCTAAAAAATTAAAGAAAAATAAAAATTTGATTAGGCCGTTGATTCCTAACTTTCTTAAAATCCTTGTGTCCCCGGCAACGGCGCCAAAAACTTGATGTGCGTGAAGTGTGTTATATTTTTGATATATATTTAAGCCCTTTTTACACTTTTAGCCAAGTTTTAAATTTATAAAACACGATATTCACTAACACTAAACACACATATGGGCAAGTGCACCCATCGTGGACGTAGTATAGTGTTGGTAAGATACCGAGGTCGTCCAAGGACACAAGAGCTTTTAGTACCGGTTTATCCTCAACGTCTAATCAAATCAAAAAGGTTAGAAAAATGTTTTAAACTAAGAAAAATAAAAACTAACTAAATGCTGAAAATAAAAATAAAATAAAAACAGATAGACAAGATGAATCACTTGGATCCGACACGTGTATTAGTATAACCTTTGATTATTTTCGCACTTTTGCACTTGTTTAAGAGATTATCTTAGTTATTGTAGTAGGCCCCTCTTTTGAAGGCGACGTTACCCTCAACCCAGTAGTTTGAGTCAGCAAGGATACAATCCTAAAGGGTCGGATTATTGAAAGATAATGAATTAAGTTATTAATACAAATTGTGGTAGGCCCCGCTTTTGGCGGTGACGTTACCCTCGGCTAAGTAGTCTGAGTCAGCAGGGATACAGTCCTAAATAGCCGGGTTATAGTATTAATAGTAGTTAACTTATGAGGGGGTCAAAGAGTTTGGATCCCCGCCATCCAATACCTATGGGCATTGAAGGAGATCCTACTAAATTTAACCCAGGTCCCAAGCAGGACCTCTAAACGCTGAACAAGGGCAAGACCCTTACCAAACCGTTCCCTTATCCCCTGACCAGGTAGCCAACATACCTCCATATAGACCGTGGAGATATGAATGGTGAAAATCTTTTATTTTATATAGACAGTAAAATAATGCCAAGACACCACGGACAAACGATAAGGAAAGATCACCTTCAACATAAGTAACTAATTATTAAAGTCATTAATACAAAACCAAATAAAAAGTGCAAAAGATTAAAAATAAAAAGTATTATACTAAACACTTGTCTTCACCAAGTGATGTAAGAGACTTAGGCAAACATGGCCTTGATTGTCAAGAACTCTTACGATCAATCTTGGATCCCGAGACGACTCACACACTCTACGATGGACAATGGGTGATGGTGGTGGATGATGGTGTTATGGTGGTGGTGGGTGGTGGATGAGGTGTGAGAGAGGTGGTGTGCCAAGGGATGAGAGAGAATGAAGCCAAGCTCTTCTATTTATAGGCTGAACAGAAGGCTGGACACGGCCCCGTGTCCGCTGGACACGGCCCCGTGCCCGTCTGACACTCTCTCTCCTCATTAATTGTAATTGCGAATTACAATTAATGCGCCTGCTGTACTTTCACCACGCCCCCGTGCCCGCTGGACACGGCCCCGTGGTGGGCAATGGAAGCTTCTACTGGTTTGTCTTTTCTGCTGCTTCCTGGGCACGCCCCCGTGTTCGCTGGACACGGGGCGTGTTCAGACTCTGTTTCTTCTCTTTTGCTTTGGGAGGTGCCGTTGAGGGTCCGGGCAGTCTACTTTTGTTCCTTTTCTTGTATTTATGGTAGAATTAGTTGTCTTTTTGCTTTTTTTGTGATTTTGAGCTCATTTCATCCTGAAAATACAAAAGGAAGACAAAAACACTCTTTTTCCAACATTAGTACTTAAAAAGGGTTAGTTTTATGCCTTAATTGATGTGATTTATATGTTGCATTCACATCATATATATATACCTCAACGAATTTTGTATCACCATACTGAGAAAACCATAAAACCGAATATAACACCGGTATCGATGTTTGTTTGAATAAAAATTTTATGAAATCGTAGATAAAACTAAACATGTTGCAATGGTAGATTCAAGATTTTATTAAACGTTATATTATATTACTCAAATAACGAATAGGGTAAACGGCTTATAAAACATCGTATTATATTATATTCCTTAGATAATGAAAATGGTAAACGACATCACTTTATGTTACTGTATACAACTCGGTTTTTAATATAAATTTCATGTCTAAGCGTAGATAAAAATAAAGGCATCCCAATGGCATACTTAGAATTTTAAGAAATATCATATTTTTAAGTTATTAAATAAAAAAACGAAATCTACTCAAAAGAAATTACAACAATAAAATATTATAACAATTATAATAAAAAATAATTTTAGGAAAAGAAAAACTAAAAACAAAACTTTTAATAGACTCTCTTGTATTAATTCTTTTTAAAAAGTAACCAAAAGGAAAAAAAAACCTATCTAAAATTACCTAAATTCTTTTTAAAAAGTAACTAAAAGAAAAAAAAAACCTATCTAAAATTATCTACTGTACATGTCCTTTGTATTTGTAACATATAAGAATAAGAATTTCCTTGAATTCCATATTTTAGATGTGAATAAATCAAAAAATGAAATTAGTTGTTTTGAAGTGTGTTATATATTTGTAATTATATTGATGTTAAGTACACATATAGTTATGTATAACGAGAATGACGTAGGTCGTGTATATACTAGTCTGGCAACATAACTAAATTAAAAGTCATGTCGTATGCGAAGCATAGCTTTCGTATATTCTTTAACTCGCATATTATTAGAAAACATATATTTAGCTGATAAAATACAATACATGTGCAAGTTTTTTTTCCTTTGTGAAGGGTTTGGTACTTGAGGCATGGAGTTTAGACCAATGAGCATCATTAATTCATAACTTACTTATTGATGTTAGTTATCCAAACATATAAGAGATATTTGGAATCACAACATCAATCGTTGTTCATGACTATACGAGTGGTGCAATATTTTCGACTTAACTAAAGGTAAGGACACAAGATAGAAAAGGTCGTGTGTACAACCAATTTTGTGCTTGATATGGTCAAATGTCATCCTCATGTTGAACTTTTTCACCACAGAAATTGGTGTCGCACCATGACTCAAGATTTTTATGACACTTGACAAAAAAAGAGCGTGTATATGGTTTGTGCTTGTTAAATAGGATATGTGAGCACAAAAGGGTCTTTTCAAGTAGTGAGGTTTGTAGTGAACAAATAAGCGTTTGATAGTAGAATTAGAGAGTGTATGAATTGCTGAAAAGAAAAAAAAGGATGTTCATGCATATACATTTTCTCATAGAGCATAACCATAACTATAGAATTTTCTAGTGAATATATTTTTTAAGCATTGAATAATTATTGTATATTTTTATTCGTCAATGACTTGTTTAACCTTTTTAAACCACAAGTACGTTTAATTATGTTACAGGCATGTTTCAAACAATCTCATTTTCCTTCTATATTTGTCAAATACTTTTTTATGTTGCTACAGGTTTTTATATATATAAGAGTAAATTGCCATTTTAGTCTCTAAAGTTTGACTAAAATTGACACTTTAGTCCAAATAGTTTTTTTCTTGCCATTTTAGTCCAAATAGTTTTGTTTTCTGCCATTTTAGTCCCTGACTTTTGTCATTTTTTGCGATTTTCATCCGACCCACCAACTCCATTCACAAAATTTTTGGTCAAACCACATTTTTCTTTCCTTTTTTTGCAGGCGCGATGGTATGGGGATGGTGTTGTGCCGGTTTACAGTGAAGATGATGGCGGTGGTTGTTGGTTTTACGATGATCGCGGTGGTGTTGGTTGATGACGTGGGGTGGCGGAAAAGTGGCCGGTGGTGGTGGAAATGGAGGGTGGTGATGGTGGTGGGGTGGGTGGTGACGATGCAGGCAGGTGGTGGCGATGATAGAAGGTTGTGATGGGGTGGGTGGTGGGAGGTGGTGGTCAATGAAAATGGCAAAAAGTGACAAAAGTCAGGGACTAAAATGGCAGAAAACAAAACTATCTAGACTAAAATGGCAAGAAAAAAACTATTTGGACTAAAGTGGCAATTTTGATCAAACCTCAGAGACTAAAATGACAATTTACTCTATATATAAATGTTATAATGTCAAAAATATATAGCATGAACACAGATACAAATTAGACCATCTGTAATGAGCTATTTACTGAAATCATCAATGATGGTCATGCTATGAAGATTGTACTTTATGCAAGGTTAATACCATGTATAAACACAACTTGACTGAAAGCAAGAAATCAAGGGGCCATTTTCTGGCTTTTAATGTAGGTTGTACAGTTGCTTATCATTGGCGGTAAAACAATCTTTCAAGAAACCTTGAATCAGAGACTGGTATGTATCTGGGAATGTTCTGAAATGATCTACATGTGGAGACGACTTGAAGTTATACGTGGTTACTTGTCTTCCAAGTTTCTTCTGGTGTTCCGCAAATGATTCTATTTTCTGAAATGGTATAACCTTATCCGCTGTACTGTAGAGGTAGATTTGTGGACAAGAAGGCTGGTTTTCGGAGAGCGTGGTGGTTACTTTTGTCAACTTCCTGTGACATAAAACATACATATAGTACCAGTAAGAAATTATTACATTCGATTCTACAATATTGCAATAACATTGCGCTTTTTTCAGTCTCGCGTGTGGTATTTTTGGCGCCTTACTTTTTTTTTCAGAAATTATTACTAAAGTCTAAACGGAGGGAATAATGTTATATGTTTAGAAACTACAGAAACAGTTACTTACTTCTTTATATCCGGCAATTCAAGAAGATATGCGAAGACCTTCTCAAACAGTGTCAAAAGTAAGACCTCAATGAACAAAGGTTCCTTCACATTTGTTGCTCCATTTTGTACTTCCGCATCCTCAGATGAAGAATTAACAGCAGAGCTTTGCTTTTTAAGCACCGCTGTAGCGAATCCAGCAGCCCATACCTTCAAAAATAAAATAGAAAATCATACATTATTAATCAATCCAGAAAGTCCCTTAACAAAACCAAGATTATGAGTATTTAAAATCCTAAAAAAATATATCAACTGGCAATGGGCTAATACTTATGTAAGTGAACTCTCTGTATCCTCATCATCATCCAACCATAAATGATTGTCCATAAACAACCATTACGCGGCAATCCTCTACTCATATAAAATCAAACAAAGAAAGAAAAAAATAAAACCTTAGGATCAAGCTCGGGGTCCCCTCCGGAATCAACGACACACCCTTTAATCTTCTCAAGCAGCTCTTCTCTCCCCTGCAATAAGTTCAAAATAGACCCATACCTGCACCCACAATCAGACAACCATAAGTAAACAACCACAAAATGTACCCACCCAAATCATAACAACATCCAACGAATTAACCTACGCTAGCCAACCGGTGTTACTAAACGTATGAAACATCAAAAACCGCTCTCTCCCATCCTTCTCTTTCTCCTCCAGCCATGACACAAGCTCATTACTCAACCCTGCAACTCTACTCTCCAACTTCCTCCCCAAATCCAAACCAATCACATCGTTAACCGAAGCCGCAAACGTAACCGCATTCATCCCAAACATGTTATACATCTCAGCATACCTCCTCAAGTGCTTCTGCTTCGACCCTAACCACCCCAACACCACCACCGTCACAACCGATCGTTTATCCTCTGAAACAAACCCTAACCCTCCACCTTTTCCCCCATCCAGACCCAACTTCCACTCAAACGAGTTGTCACTGTGACCAGATGAAATTCGAGCAAAAGGGTTTACGGATAATGGGTTATTGTGACTGATGGTGGAGTGTGATGGGGATTGAGTGAACAGAGATGGGTTTGAATTGGGGAAATGGTGAGTGCGATTGTGAGAATTAGGGTTTGAAAATGAAAGGGTGGAGTGACGAATATGTAGATGTGATGGATGTGGGTGGCGTTTGGAGAGGAGGAGTGTGGTAATGAGGTGACGATTGGTGGGGTTTATAAGTGATCTGCTGAGTGAAACTTCCATGGTGGAAATTGGGATTATGGGAATGGTGAAATGGGGTTGAAGATGATTCAGAAGTGAATAGTTGATGAGGGGATCAAGAGACAAGAATGGAACCCGGCGATGTTGGTTGTCATCAAGCTTTTTCGGATGCTCCAACGATAATCTTGCTCACCTAGTTCTATACCAGTCCGGTAAACGGGCCGGATGGGCATTTTAATATCACGATGACAGAAGTTTTTTTTCATTTTATTTAAAACAAAACATCATTTCTTTTATTCTTCAATTCTTGTTGTTTGAAATAAAAGGTGTGATGATCTAGTGATTTGTGGTTGTTTTAGCATAACTTTCTGCCCAAACTTTTTTATTGTCAATAGAGTAAACCATTTTGGTCCCTGTGGTTTAGACAGTTTTGCCATTTTAGTCCAATTCTCAAACTTTTTAAATCTGGGTCCCTATGGTTTGTATTTTGTTGCCATTTTAATCCAAAACTCAAAAACTCTCATTTTTTACTGTTCCAACATCCCTTTTTTGTCTTTATCTGCAGGGGTAGTTTTGTCCATTTAATTTTCATTAAACCAATTTTTTAATTAAAAAACCCCCTAATATAAATACCTCTACCAGTTCCCAAATTACATCATCATCTTCAACCTCCCAAGCAAACATCAGCAACCCAATTTCATGTTCCGAGCTTCAACATCTTCTTGACTCCTGAAACCACACCCAAAAGTGTCGGAAAAAGAAACCTGGTTCAATCGGATCTAAGAAGAACGAGGGAAACAAGGGTTTCCCCGAACTCCACTGAAAATCCCACCGCCGCCGTCAGAGAACCACCATCTCCTTCACCTGAAACGTCACCCACAACGGGCCAAAGAAAATAGATAGATCTTAAAGAAAAGAGAAGGAGATGACGGGTTGAAATGCTTACCGGACTGACTTGGGTTTCAGCCGCCGGAGTTGTCACCGGACGGTGATTGTCGTCGTCATCATCAGCGACATCAACATCGTGAAACCCCATCACCTGTAACTCCGCGGTCGTCAGAGATGACACAGCTCCGTCGGTTCTCTCTCTTCTGTCTCTCTCTCTCCTCCTCTGATTTCGTTACCGTGCCGCCGCTATCGGTCTGATTTGGGTGTGGGTGTGTGGTTATCGGAGAAGGAGTGGTGTGGGTGTGTATGAAGAGGTGGTTGTGGGTTCCCGTCGGCACAAGAATGGCCGCCGGCCGGCAGGATTCTGCTCAAGTCGCCGGGGCTCATTCGAGAGTTGAGAGAGAGTGGCAGAGGGTGTGGTGGATGTGGTTTGCAGAGAAGAACAATGGGGTTAGGATTTTGTTATGAAATGAAAAAGATGAGAGAGAGAGAGAGTGTGTATCTGTGTTTTAGTGAGTGAGAGAGAGAGAGTTATATATATATATATATATATATATATATCTTATATAATATATAATATATAATTAGTTTTGTTTTAATTTATTACTCCCTCCATCCCACTAAAAGTGTCCTAGTTTGATTTTTCAAAGTCTTTATTTATAAACTTTGACCTTAAATTATTTTGGTTGTGTTTGATAATACTTGATGAAAGTTGTATGATTTGAGTGTGTTTTACAAGTGTTTTTATAGTGTTAATTTTCATCAAGTTTTATATAACACAAAAAATATATAACTAAAGTCAAAGTTTATAAATAAAGACTTTGAAAATTCAAAACAAGACACTTTTAATGGGACGGAGGTAGTAGAAGAATAAATCAGAATGACCAAAATGCCCTTGCACAAAAGGACAAAACAATCAGCTTTCAACAGTTAAAATATGGGGTTTTGGATTTTGGACTAAAATGACAATAAAAGTGAAACCAAAGGGACCCAAATTTAAAAAGTTTGAGATTTGTACTAAAATGGCAAAAATACCTAAACCACAGGGACCAAAATGTCAGTTTACTCTTATCAATACAACACCTCAGCCACTCTCCTTGTTTCTGTATTAGACGAGATAACATTACTAATTGATGTATCATCACCAAAAAGGCATCCAATGCATTTCAAAGGTACGAATTGATTTTTTGGATATGGTTTATCTCTTGACTGGTCAAGAGGGTAAAAACGAATTAAAGGAAGCGGGTAAGAAGTCATTGTGTTTATCTCTAAGAGCATTCACATCCAATCCATCAAATTATACATACATTCCACTAAAAAACAACTCCTATATCAATATATTTTCACTAAAAACAAATACTTTTTCTCTCTCCGTTTCAATTAAATAATATTATCATTACATTTTTCTCTCTCCTTCACTCACAACCACTTTCAATATATATTAAAAAAATTATAGTGGGTGAACAGTGTCCCCTCAAATATACAGATGAACAGTAACATTTTCTCTCTCCTCCACTCACAACCACTTTTTATACCCTTTAAAATATAAAAACCTCCCCTCACATATTTTGATGGATAGAATGTGAATGCTCTTATGTAATTTAAATAAGGTGTGTTATAAATAGGGTTCAAATTAACTTTGGTGTAATGATGTACTTCGAATGAATCAAGTTACCTACACCGGTACATATGTGTTGCTATCTCCTCAAATCTTGTGGATCCATATAGAAATTTTAGTGGCTTGTATTTAATTAGCTGTTCAAATAACAAAATGGCCCATGATTTTGAACTAACTGCACAAATGATGCAGCTTTTTATTAACCAATGGTTATATATGTATATATCGGTTTAAGTTTAAAAAGTAAAAGATACATATCCAGGTGGCAAGAAATTTGCCATCACACGAATATGAACACCCTGCAAGCGGATGAACATCCTCAATCTCACTACAATCCAAAGCAAAACTTTGCCTTGTGACCTGCCCAATAAATCTTTGCATCCACATCTTTATCCAGATCATAGCTCTTTCTCTTGGCCCCTCCCAACCTTACTGTAGCTTTCATTACTAAATCTTTCGCTCAATCTCATACCGTGCCTTCAACAAAAGTCGTAGACCACTCTGTATTTAGGGGTAGGTTAGTATGTTAAAAAAGTGCATAAAATCGGATAACTCATAACTCAATTCTATTAAAAAAAACATTTATCGTTATTTAGATATCGTAAACTTTGCGATCATAATTGACATACTAAATATTTGCAACAATTTTGAGATTTTTGGACAAAAGTAACAAAACTATCTATTCCTCGAGTACGATGATGAGTAAAAGCAATAGTAGTATTGTAGTAGTAGTCCAACGGAAAGATGCCATGCAGAAGAAATGAGTGCTATAGCCGCCATGAGCATAACAAAAGAATCCTTTAGATGGATCATTGCATATACAAAAAAACTATATTAGCGGATATAGCCTTAGATGAATCATTTAGATAGATCACTACATATAAAATAAAACATATTAGAAAAATACAAAACTCTATAAGATGAATCAAACTTAGGGGCTGTTTGGCAACTTCTGAATGGTTAAGTGTTGAACCAGTAAGAGGTCTGAACCATTAAGTGCTGAAACAGTAAGAGATCTGAACCATTAAGTGCTGAACCAGTAAGATGTCTGAACCATTAAGAGCCAGTATAATGCTTAACCCTTTAGAGGCAAATGTCTGACCAATTCAGATTAGAGGTTTTAACCATTCAGACTCTGTATAATACTTAACCATTCAGATTCAAATGTCTTAACCATTCAGACATATGCTCATGAAACAAACAGTCTGAACCATTAAGTGCGTGCTGAACCAGTAAGATGTCTGAACCATTAAGAGCCTCATTAAGAGGTAAACAAACAACCCCTTATTTTTCATTTTAACAAACATATCTAACAATGCTCCAAAACCTGCAAAGCATGTGCTGCGCCAAGAACAGAAAAGATAGAAAGGCATAAGTTATTACCATCTGTTCATCTTTGAGAATTGAAACTAACGGAATCATGAAGAAAATGGAACATGTTGACTTATAAAGTCAAAATACTATATAGTTACTTTAAATCTGGATAAAAAGGGATCATACTTTAATCGTTATTACTAAAAACATCATTTCGGTACCCAAGATTGAACAACAAGATGAGCAAGCTGTTGTTGTTGATCAACAAACCTTCGTTTAAGATAACTTTCAAGAATCTTCATAACCGATACGAACCATTTCATCTCAACAAGCTTTTTGCTGAGTTCAGCTTCTCGTGCCCCAGCTCGTTGAAGCCGTGCTTCCGTTTCCGCTAGCCGTAATCGGAGGTTTTCGACGGCCTCTGTGTTGACGTCGGTCAGCGGCGGAGACCTGGTGTTGTTGTCATCGTGGAACGGTGGTAGGCGTTGGGAGCCGTAGCATATGGTGGTGTGGAGGATGATCGGAAAGTTTTTGTGGTGTGTGAATTGAGGGTTTGTAAGAGAAGAAGTTGAATTTGGGTAGGGCTATGCAACGGTTCAGAACCAGACCGAACCGAACCGAACCGGAACCAAACCAGAACCATCAATTGCTAAATTTAAGAACCGAAACCGAACCGTATTATAACGGTTCCGGTTCGGTTCCGAACCGGTTAAACGGTTCTCGTGTAAACGGTTCTCGCGGGAACCGGTTGAAAATTAAATCGTAAAATTAACAATTCAATAAAAGCGAATCAAACCATTTAAAACATTAACTAAGAGTTGCAACATTCAAAGTTCAAACCAACCAAAATAAAAGTAGCAAAGCAACAATAAAAAAAATTCAAGCCATAAAACAAACTCTAAATAAAACTATTACAACCATCGTGTTAACAATTAAAACAAACATCTTCAAACTTCATTCGATCTTCATCCTCTCAATCTTCTCATAAACATATAAATGAAACCAAGTGTTAGCAATTAAAAAAAATAAACGAATAATGCATCTATTGTATTTGGTTCACGTGAGTAGATTGATCAGTAATGCATCTATTGTATTTACCAAGCGATGCACTATTTATATACACATTCACAATTTGATCAACGTTGATTTGATTATTTTTGTTCAATTTTTATTTTCACATTCAGAAAACTATATGTATCAAAAAGCAAACATCTAGAAAGAAAATATATGCAATCATAAAAAAAGGTTATGTATAATAGCGTACCTATATTTGCAGGGTGTTGATGGAGATGAACTTGGATGATAACAATTAGGATTAGGGTTGAGAGATGGAGAAGAATTAGAAAATGAAAGATGAGATCGTGGAATGAATTTAAGCGGAGGGAATAAGAATTAGGATGGTCTTATGATGTTAAAAAACCATTAATAAAATAGAGTTTTAAATATTTATAATCCCAACTGGTGCTAGCAGTTCTTTAACCGGAACCGTGGTTTTAACCGGAACCGAACCGGGAACCGTTTTTACCCAAATTTAAGAACCGGAACCGGACCCTATATACAAAAATACGGTTTGGATCTAGCGGTTCCGGTTCGGTTCCCCGTTTCTAGCGGTTCTGGCGGTTCTGAACCGTATACTGCTCAGCCCTAAATTTGGGGCTCTTGGTTGTTTTGTGGGATTTGACTGAATTGCAATTTGCACCTTTGGTTACTAAATAACTGACATAAAGATTTAAATAAAATAAAAATGAAATGACAATTTTACCCCTAAGGAAAAAGACAAAATATCAGGATTGAATTTGAAAAATATGACCTGATTTCATTTTTGGACCAAAATGGCAATAAAAGTGAAACCACAGGGACTCAGATGCAAACGGTTTCAAATTTGGACTAAAGTGGCAAAAGTGACCAAACCTCAGGGACTAAAATGGCAGTTTACTCTTGGTTTTTTTTCCATATAATAGTTATTTATAGGTGATGCCAAATTACAATTTTATCCTAGGTGTAAAATTACGATTTCGCCCTCGATTCAAAATAAAATTTTGCTTTTGCCCCTTGCTTAAATTTACGATTTTGCCCTCAGTTAAAAAAATTTTTGCCCCCAGTTCAAAATAAAATTATGGTTTTGCCCTCAGCTAGAGTCCTGCCAAATTACGATTTGGTTCCCAGTTTAAAATTATGATTTTGGCCCCAGCTTAAAATTAAGATTTTGCCCGTAGCTAAAATATTACGATTTCTCCCCCATTTCAAAATAAAAAAAATGGTTTTGCCCTCAGTTCAAAATATTATTTTGCCTCAATTTTAAAATTACGATTTTACCTCCGCTAAAAATTACAATCTTGCCATCGTTTTTTTTTCTTTGGCAAAACCATGGTAGTGTTTTATTTTACTTTGTTGACTTAATTTTGTTTCTATTCATGCCAAATAGCTGCCTTGCACTCGCTAATTGGTCCTGACAAGTTATTGTTTTGCCCCCAACTCTAAATTACACTTTTGTCATCGTTTTAGTTAAAAAAAAATTTTTATCATAACTATGCTACTATTTTTCTTTAATTGGTTAACTTGATGTATCTTTTTTGATATCGTGTTAAAGATAGCATGTATAACTAACCGACATAAAGGCGTACATGTTATTAACCTAAGAAATACTCGGTTTAGCGCCCCGCAACGCGGGTGGCGCATAACTCTAGCTGCCTAACACTGGCTCATTAGTCCAGAAAAATTACAGTTTTGCCATAAGCCAAAAATTACAGTTTTATCATCGTTTTTTTTCATAGCAAAATTATAATAGTCTTTTTTTTAATTGATTGATAATTATTCGACCATCGCCCCTACCAGTGTTAATACAAAATCATAAATATTTCGCATATTTATTGTTTTTAAATACAAAATTTCAAAAATGAATTCACGTAAAATCATTTTCATAATTTTTCAATATATTTAAAGCATATTTCTTTCTAGATATATAACATTGGTTGAGTTTGTCACCATCCACTAATATTTCAAGGTCAACTTTATCATTCTACGCATTTGGTATTGACCACTTGTTCACCAACCATATATATGATTTTTTTAATCTTATGATGACATAAAGTTCTCTATAATTTTAATCTTATGATGACATAAAGTTCTCTATATATTCTACCTACACTACCCGATCAGTTTTCATACAAATCAACCTCAAACGCTTTTTAAATTTTCCCTAAAGACCGGCCAGCATATCAATGGCACAGAAAAGCAAGATCTTGATCATCGGAGGGACCGGATACATCGGAAAGTTCATCGTGGAGGCAAGCGTGAAAGAGGGAAACCCGACTTTCGTTTTGGTTAGAGAAAACACAACCAAACATCCAGAAAAAGCCAAGCTCATTGACAGTTTTAAAACACTCGGTGCCACAATTCTATATGTAATTAAAGCCTTTTAATTATTGTTTTTGTTCATCCTCATCTTGTGGCAATTAGTTATTGGGTAATCTATGTTTTAAATGACATGTTTCCAGGGTGATATCCATGATCATGAAAGTTTGGTGAAGGCAATCAAGCATGTTGATGTTGTGATCTCGACGATAGGTGGCGAACTGGTAGCTGATCAAGTCAAGCTCATTGCAGCCATTAAAGAAGCAGGAAATGTAAAGGTAACTTTCATTTTTGTTCAAACATGTGTAGCTGAAGTTATAATTTGACTATTCTGGCCGGTTTTGTTTTATCTGCATGTAGCTCAAAGCTCAAGTTATGCCCTTTTAAGATGTACCTTTTCTATCTTTTTGTCCACACGTAAATCAAGTTGTGACATTTTAAGTTGGAACTTTTCTAGGCCGCGTAGTGTTGTACGTTGCTCAAGTTATGCTCTTTAAAGTTGAACCGTTTCTAGCCCATTTGGTTCGCACATTGCTCAAGTTATGCCCTTTTAAGTTGAACCTTTTTTTAGCATGTTTGTGTTTGTTTTTTTTACCAACTAGTCCAAGTATGGTATCGTACCATACGTAGCTAAAGTTATGCCCTTTAAATTTGAACCCTTTCTAGCCCGTTTGGTCTGCACATAGCTCATGTTACGCCCTGTTAAGTTGAACCTTTTTTTAGCATGTTTGTGTTTGTTTTTTTACCAACTAGTCCAAGTATGGTATCGTACCATACGTAGCTAAAGTTATGCCCTTTAAATTTGAACCCTTTCTAGCCCGTTTGGTCTGCACATAGCTCATGTTACGCCCTGTTAAGTTGAACCTTTTTCTAGCATGTTTTGTGTTTGTTTTTGTCCAAGTATGCTAACGTATGTGGCTAAAGTTATGCCCTTTAAATTAAACCTTTTCTAGCCCATTTGGTTCCAGTGGCAAAGCTTGAGATTTTCGACCCGGGGGCAGAAGTCAATGGATCTAAAAATTTCTATAAAACTGGGGAGTCGAAAACGTATATACCGAAAAATTTCTATACGAAAACTACATACTCTACACTACTGAGCGAAAAGTTCAGGGGTCGGCTGCTCCCTCCCGCCCCTTAAAAGCTTCGCCGATGTTTGGTTCGTACATAGCTCAACTAACGCCCTTTTAAGTTGAACATTTTTCTAGCATGTTTGTGTTTGTTCTTGTCCAGCTGGCAGCTAGTCCAAGTATGCTAACTCTGGATCTGCCCATTAACCTATATTTTTAAAACTTATATAGAGATTTCTACCTTCGGAATTTGGAACCGATGTCGACCATGTCAATGCCGTCGAACCAGCCAAGAGCACCTTTGCGGGAAAGGCGAGCATTCGTAGAGCTGTCGAAGCTGCAGGTATCCCACACACTTTTGTATCATGCAATGGTTTTGCGGGCTACTTTTTACCCACCGTGGGGCAAATGGACACGTACACCGCCCCTAGAGAGAAGATCACCATCCTTGGAGATGGAAACCCGAAAGGTACAATCTTTAACGCATAATAATAAGTGATAATGCAAATGAGGACAAATCTATTAACATCTCTGTATTGTTTTATTCTATCTAGCTGTTTTTGTCAAAGAAGAGGAGATAGCTTTAACTACCATAAAAGCAGTTGATGACCCGCGTACATTGAACAAGACATTGATATTCAGACCTCCAGGCAACACATTGTCGTTTAATGAAATTGTTTCCATATGGGAAAGCAAGATTGGCAAGACCCTCGAGAAAACATATGTTACTGAGGAACAAGTTCTCAAGAATATCCAAGGTAATTAGTTCGGTAAAAGTACGCGTATAAAACGATTTAATATATATATATATATACACACACATAAGTAGAAAATAAATGAGTTGCTCGTCCTGCAGAGGCTCCATTCGGGTTAAGCATTGTCTGGTCCATAATGCATTCTGTATTGATCAATGGAGATGCAACAAACTTTGAGATCGAACCTTCGTTTGGCGTGGAGGCTAGCGAGCTTTATCCAGATATAAAATACACCACTGTTGATGAGTATCTTGCTCAAATTGCTTAAAGATCTATCTTTCCTTCATCTACCTGAATAATCATTGTTAATGATTATATTTTCCTTGTTGAACGTGTGATTTAGTTTGCATAATATTGTGTAATGGACACATTTGTAATGGTTGGGTGTTTGTATATCATATCTCAAATTCTATCCCTATTCTTGATCCTTTCTAAACCCTGAATAACTTAATGAGCGGATGAAAAACTATTGGATATTGTTGGCCATCAGACTGATAATCAGTGGAAGTGTTATGATACATTGGATCCATAACAAGAAACTTGGTTTGTAAACTACTTGCAGCGATTGAATTTGAGGGACAATTTTGGCAGTTATAAATTGTCTTGGTGCCGAGAATGGTTCCCGGCAAGACATATAAATACTAATGCATAAATGGCAGTTATGAGCGGTTAAAGTTGGAGGGAAACCACCCTTTGAACCGGTATCTTCCAACCAACATAACCACTCTAATATTCCGGTCATAATTACATAAGTCACATAATCCTAAGTTAACATACATACATAAAATATCCGAATATATATAATGAATTATGTTTATATCTTCTAACACACTCCCCTAAACATAATCACGTTTACGAGAGTGCATTAAAACGCTGGTATTGGCATCATCCACGGCAGCTTTTGCCCTCTTGAAGTCGAACCTTCTTGTGTGAAGCCTCTTTATTCCTTCCCAATCGTTGCCAGCGAAGAATGCGTAGTGATCAGCTTCATTTTCTGCAACTCCTTCAGTTCTTGTATTCCTTTCTGCTTGCACTGCTTCTGTTCCTATCATCTTGTCCTCATTACTCTTGCTTCGTCTAGGATCAGTCACCATCTTGATCTCCTCTTTCTCGTGTGCATTCCTTTGTATCGATTTGTACTTGTAATAGTAAATAATCACATCCAAGTACATGGCATATAGTAATCTCATGTATTCACCTTCACTGTAGTCAAAACCAATCTCTTTGGCAATCTTTGCCCATAGATTGTTTTCAGTAATCATCCGATGTCCCCCTTCTCGCTTTACACCCATGTATACTAATAAACACAGCTTCCTGTTTTCCGAAGCATATGCCGGCAAGGGTCTTGTGAAGATTTCTAACTTTACTTTTAGAAACCAATCTATCATTTCATTGAACTTGGTATCGAGATGGTATCTATATTTCATAACATATTCCTCATCCTCTAACATGTCTAACAGTGCCTTACAGTCGTTAAATTCTTTGAAGGACATTGCTTGAAGTATCAGAACGTTCCAGTCCGGTTCGTTTGTTGATACATTCAATCTTTCAAAGTAATCATTTAAGAATTCTGTTTTGAATCTTTCATGTTCCGTTTCTTTACTTATCACTGACTCCTTTTCTAACATACCTACTTCTTCTTCTTTAGTCATTCCAGTTTTGTCACTCTTCTTATTAAACAATGGAATACTGAATGTGGGAAACAATTTGCATTTGTCTCCGAAAAACTTAACGGTGAAACCTTGAGTAATCAGTTGGTCTAGACTTAATACATTTCTATCAATATCCGGAGTGTAAAACACACTCTGAATACAAATCTTTTCCATCCCTGATCTGATTTCAGTGACCCCTATACCCCGTATGAAGAAAAAATGATTCTCTCCGGTAATCGTTTCAACACTTGACATGTTTTTTATACGTTTGAACATATCCATATTGCCAGAATAGTGATGAGTTTTACTAACATACCATATCTCCTACCAGAGACCTCTGTTGGTGCCAACCACTATGTATTCCATCCTTTGACCATTTTGATGTTCAGGATCATTGTCATGTTGCTTCTGCGTTCCGGTGTCTACTGCCAGACGGAGCAATTGAGTTTCCTCATCATTTTCCTTCATTGCACATGTAGAAATCTGGTGGCCAGGCTTATTGCAGTAGTAGCACCGCCTCTGCATCCATCTCCGTTCACGCTTCTCTTCAGTGCAGTGTTTGCACGGCATCATTGTTGAAGACGGCCTGAGATCATCATCACTAACATAACCGGCTCTGATACCACTTTGTTGGCCATCAGACTGATAATCAGCGGAAGTGTTATGATACATTGGATCCATAACAAGAAACTTGGTTTGTAAACTACTTGCAGCGATTGAATTTGAGGGACAATTTTGGCAATTATAAATTGTCTTGGTGCCGAGAATGGTTCCCGGCAAGACATATAAATACTAATGCATAAATTGCAGTTATGAGCGGTTAAAGTTGGAGGGAAACCACCTTTTGAACCGGTATCTTCCAACCAACATAACCACTCTAATATTCCGGTCATAATTACATAAGTCACATAATCCTAAGTTAACATACATACATAAAATATCCGAATATATATAATGGATTATGTTTATATCTTCTAACAGATATCGGGCTAGTGGGCTTCCCTATGGGTTGGGCTTAAACCAACGGGCTAAACCTAGATGGGCCACAGTTGTACAAAAACATCATGGTAGCATCTCATTTCACTGCTGTTAATTCATGTTACTAATAAAGTAAGGGCATTAAAGTTTGCTGGTTGGCAACAGGCTAAACCAAGGGCATTAAAGTTTACTGGTTGACAATGGGACGAGTTTAGGTAATCTCAACCACATACCCGATTATAAAAATTTGTCTCAAACCCTGTCAGGTTTCTATTGGGTAATTACCGTCGGGTATCGGGTATGCCCGCGGGTTTTAGGTAAACCCGTTAATTTCTTAAAATTATTCATTGGGTATACCCGACCCAAACCCGTCAGGAACTCACCGGGTAACTATTAATCAATTATATTTAGCATAATCACTATAAAAATATTTCAAATGACTACATTATATATAAAAAATCCAAATATATATAAAAGAACTATCCAAATACATAGATGACAATAGCAGATGAGAATTTTTTATGTTCTTAGCAAAAGAATACAATCCAGATATTATGAAAAGATTACATCAAAAGATCACAACAAATTATTCCTTTGGGGCGATGGTTCAATTTCCTTAATAATAAAAAAAGGATATATCTATTATATATATACATATTTAAAAATAAAAAATAAATTATTTTGGTATATAATTAGGTAAACGGGTATACATTATTGGCTAATCAGGTGGGGTAAATGGGTATATCTCCAAATCTCATGCCCATCCCAAACCCATGAAAAAAAAAAAGAAAAGATAATCTCATAACCGATTACCGACCCCAAACCTATCTCAAATGTTTCAGGATTCGTGTTTATCCATCGGGTTCGTGTTCGATTACCATCTCTGGTTTGCATCATGTACAAGTGCTGAAGACAGCATGACGTCATCGCGTCTACAATTTATCATTTCTTGGTAATAACAGTTTAAAATCGATTATCATTTTTTCACATATGTATGAATGAGATTTATAACCTCAACTCTTGACTTGTCATTTTACATAACTAAGAAGCAACTAAACCATGAACATTTTGGTTTTTTTACAGGTTTAATATTCATCACTGAACCCAAAGGCACCATTTTTATCACAGCTACAGACAAACCGCGATTCCATTTAAAAACTATAGAGTATATACCTATGCAATTACCTCGTAAACGACAGCATAATGTTGATTGTATATTCACTGGTTTTTAACTGTAAGCATGAATCTTGTGCCAACCCAACACCACATTGTCTTCAACGATGTCTATGCTTCGTAGACACCGATGTTTCCACCTCAAGCATCTCTATATTTATCATGTCAAACCACATTCTTTGTACCTATTGTTCTTTTGTTCTAGTGTTTGTGGGAATTTAGCTTACTGCTTGTCTGCATATGGAGAGTCCAGTATCATATAGCAGAGTGTTGCATAAGCATTCGTTATTGGTTATGAAACATGGACGAAGCGGTTACGAACCGTCTGATACTGAAACCGAATTAAATGAACCTCCTTGGAAAGAATTCACTAAAAAGACTTTGCAAGACTCATTAATACTCACCAGGAGGCACTCTTCAAAGTTTGATCCTGAAGGGCTGCCACCTCCAAGAAGACATAGCAAATCTCCGTACAAGACTCGAAGAGGCGATGGGAATTCTAGATCACCAACTCCTGGCCCGCTTCCTCTTCCACCCGGGAGAAGTGTCAGCCCGTTTTCAAAATCTGAACGTAGGAGGCGTGTTTCATCGTTCATACCCGCAAGAGATGATCATCTATCGGATAATGATGAAGAGTCGGATGCCTCTTATAAGCCGATGCACAGACTCTTTGATAATGAAAAGCCGAGTTATGCTAGAACATTATCAGCACCTAGACTTAGATCAAGGGACAAAGATCAACAACTAAAGAGCGATCAGCAGTTGAAAAGACGAGAGGGAAGAAGTAGAACACCTCCATCGCGCAGAAGTGTTACTCCACGGAAAGACAGAGAAGGTAGCCATAAAAGCACACCTTCTGTAGTTGAGGTGGTTGCAAATGCAAAGTTGGTGAAAAGTCCAGTACGACGTTCACCCATTTATGATAGCACAGATTCTCTTCCAGGTGGTGATGTTGTCGTCTCTCGTGATGTGGTGTCAGCCCAGAAGATTAAGAATGAAGGGCTGGAAAATCGTGTCAGCCCGGAACTAAAAATGTTCATACAAAAAAAGCCCATCCCGCTTCAGCGTAATAAGTCAAACCCCATTACTAATTGCAAAACTATGGTCTGCAGCAGGCAAAGTAGTAATTTAAGCGATACGAATGGGAAGTCAAATGGGAGTTCACGGAGGTTTACTGCAAATAGGCGAAAAAGCCAGACGGATTCTTGGTTTTCTTGCATAGGAAAAAAATCTTGTGGTACCAACAAGAAGTCTCCTGAAAGATTAAGAGCCTTTGACGAAGCTTCATTTATTGAGAAAGCTTTCGTGGTTGAAAACTTAAGACAATTCTGGGCTGATAAGTATCAACCTACGTCACTAGACGGGTTCACTTGCCATAAACAACAAGCCCTGCAGCTTAAACAACTTGTAAGTATCTTTGGTTACTTAGCTTTTTATTAGTCTTTAGATTATGCACATTTATTGTTTTCTTAATTTCTTGTTTAATTATAGGCATCCCAGGATATATTTCCACATATTCTTTTGAAGGGACCTCGAGGGTCCGGGAAAAAAGCTTTGACAATGGCCCTACTATGTGAGATATATGGAGATACTGCACG